>NC_039248.1:23632178-23827178 GCF_003368295.1 Carassius auratus
GATGGGTTAATGATGGAGGTCTACATAAAAGACTGTTTTCTCATTTGTTAATGCAATAGTGTATAAGCAATAATTGGCTCACCTTCAAAAGACGTTGCACTAAATTCAGCGACAATGATATGAAAGGCCAGAGAGAACCGATCATGAAGGACAGTTGTCACAATATGCTTGCATTGAATGCAAAAGAGAATTGTAAAAAACAATGTTCTCTATTTCTCTGCTCCACTGAAGAAAGTCAGTCTTAAGCACTTGTCATCTCATACAAATTCTGGGTTGCAGCTGCTTCTGACAGATACAAAATGAACTTGATTTCCATACTCCCAAATATGATGAAATTGGAAAAGAGTTGAATATTAAAGATAAAATGGGATTATTGTATTGCACTCCAAAGCCTATGAAATAAGAATCAAATTAAGTTATCGTTTTTCAGCTATTTATGAGTAGTATTAGAGTGTAACAGTGTAATCCTTCTGCTAGAGTGTCTCTGCATAATGATTATCAGGCATACAAAAGCAGAAAATCAACTCACGGACATCTGTCTGTAGCAGGAAGACAATCCCATTGGTGATGCTCGACAGACAGAGAGATAGATACAGACATATAGACAGATACAGACAGACAGATACAGACAGATACAGACAGACAGATACAGACAGATACAGAGAGACAGATACAGACAGAAAGATACAGACAGACAGAAAGACAGATACAGACAGACAGAGACAGAGAGACAGAGACATACAGATACAGACAGACAGAGAGACAGATACAGACAGAAAGACAGAGACAGACAGACAGACAGACAGATACAGACAGACAGAGAGACAGATACAGACAGACAGACAGACAGAGAGACAGACAGACAGATACAGACAGACAGAGAGCCAGATACAGACAGACAGACAGATACAGACAGACAGACAGACAGACAGAGAGCCAGATACAGACAGACAGATACAGACAGACAGACAGACAGATACAGACAGACAGAGAGACAGACAGATACAGACAGACAGACAGACAGACAGATACAGACAGACAGATACAGACAGACAGACAGACAGATACAGACAGACAGACAGACAGACAGATACAGACAGACAGAGAGACAGATACAGACAGATACAGACAGACAGAGAGACAGATACAGACAGACAGACAGAGAGCCAGATACAGACAGACAGACAGACAGATACAGACAGACAGAGAGACAGATACAGACAGACAGACAGACAGAGAGCCAGATACAGACAGACAGATACAGACAGACAGACAGATATAGACAGCAAGATACAGACAGACAGAGAGACAGATACAGACAGACAGACAGAGACAGAGAGACAGATACAGACAGACAGACAGATACAGACAGAGAGACTGTTACAGACAGATAGATACAGACAGATAGAGACAGACAGACAGATACAGACAGACAGAGAGACAGATACAGACAGACAGACAGACAGATACAGACAGACAGAGAGCCAGATACAGACAGACAGACAGACAGACAGATACAGACAGACAGACAGACAGACATACAGACAGACAGATACAGACATACAGACAGACAGATACAGACATACAGAGACAGAGAGACAGACAGACAGACAGACAGACAGACAGACAGACAGATACAGACAGACAGACAGACAGATACAGACAGACAGAGAGCCAGATACAGACATACAGACAGATACAGACAGACAGACAGACAGACAGATACAGACAGACAGACAGACAGACAGAGAGCCAGATACAGACAGACAGACAGACAGACAGACAGATACAGACAGACAGACAGACAGATACAGACAGAAAGATACAGACAGACAGAGAGACAGATACAGACAGATACAGACAGACAGACAGAGACAGAGAGACAGATACAGACAGACAGAGACAGACAGACAGACAGACAGAGAGACAGACAGAGAGATAGATACAGACAGACAGAGAGACAGATACAGACAGAAAGATACAGACAGACATACAGACAGACAGATACAGACAGACAGAGAGACAGAGAGACAGATACAGACAGACAGACAGACAGACAGATACAGACAGACAGAGAGACAGATACAGACAGACAGACAGATACAGACAGACAGAGAGACAGATACAGACAGACAGACAGACAGAGAGCCAGATACAGACAGACAGATACAGACAGACAGACAGACAGATACAGACAGACAGACAGACAGACAGATACAGACAGACAGAGAGACAGATACAGACAGACAGACAGATACAGACAGACAGAGAGACAGATACAGACAGACAGACAGACAGACAGAGAGCCAGATACAGACAGACAGACAGACAGATACAGACAGACAGACAGACAGATACAGACAGACAGAGAGACAGATACAGACAGACAGACAGACAGACAGAGAGCCAGATACAGACAGACAGATACAGACAGACAGACAGACAGACAGATATAGACAGCAAGATACAGACAGACAGAGAGACAGATACAGACAGACAGACAGAGAGACAGATACAGACTGACAGACAGATACAGACAGACAGACATATTCAAACAGACAGACAGATACAAACAGACACAGACAGACATAGAAAGACAAACAAAGATAGTCACACAGATACAAACATTGACAGAAAGATACATAAAGAGACAGACAGACAAACACAGACAAAAAGACAGAAACAGAAAGACCACAGACAGACATATAGACACATACAGAGACAGACAGACATAGAAAGACAAACAAAGCCAGAAAGTCAGACAGAAAGACAGACAGCCTTGATAATCTAATTAAAGTGATGATGGCTTTGTTGTGAACATCAGCGGTTAGTAAATGAACAAGTGTGCTTCATACTTGTCCATGTGACAGATCTGATTACTAATAAAAAAAATGAGCCTTAACTGAGTGTTATTTTAACTGGTTCACTAACAACAGTTACACAAAATGTACCATGAATCTGTTTAATTGATGTGTGTGTGTGTGTGTGTGTGTGTTAAATAGTATATATAACAGTATATTTACAGCTTTGATGCACTGTCAAATGACAAACTATTATACTACTAATAGACAATACTAGCTGTGATAAACATGCACCATAATCAGGTTGTTTGACAATAACTTTTGGAGCGTTACTAATGCATACCATCTACTTTTTAATAATATACAGCACATGGTAAATGTTCCATTCCAATCCACTCTTACTGTACAGTAATGTCACATCAACAGTTTGCTGCCAGAATGTGTTCAGGTGTGATGTCCAGTATACGTGAAGAACACATCAATAATGTGAACACAGTCACACATAAAGATTAAAAAGCAGCAAAACTACAGCTTGGTGTCTCATCGTGTGCTCAGTCATCTCCAGCATTACTGAGAGCAAACCTTACATAAACCTGACGTGACAAGATGGTTCCTCTCTCTCTCCACTATGACAGTTAATACTGTACGACGAAAAATGTCAAAAATATTTAGCCACACTTGACTGGAGTTAATTACAGAGCCCCGCGGCAGCAGCGACCGGCCGCTAATGGCATCCACTCCCAGATAAAAATCCATTAACAAAAATGTTTTTAGCAAGCAATCTAATTTACTTAATATCAAATATTTATGCAGCCACGATTAGATTAACAATGTTTACATTCCTAAGAATACAGATGTGATGTGTGTCCATGTCTTAGCTTGATTTGAACCTAGAAATCCATCTGTTTGCCAAAATGCCACACTAAAAACCACCGTGGCACACAGTCTGTAAACAGTTCTCAAAGAAACCATTTGGAGGATCATGTGTCATAAACATTTATGATTTAATTATGTTTAGATGTCTTATATTGTAATTGTTTTTGTCAAATGGAAAAGGAATGGAATGTAAACCATCTGATGCTCTTTAGTTATTTTCCACTGAAAAAAGAAATAGTATTATTTTAGTTTTTACTTCATTGGAAACTTGGAAACAAATTAGCTTTTTGCAATGTGAACACACACACACACACACACACACACACACAAGTCTAAAAAAAGTACTAAAATAACAACATTTTAAATTAAATAAACATATTTGAATGGTATGAATTCAAAAGATATGCACACGATCTTAAATTGGAGTACACTGGCTTAAATTATTGTGAAAACAAAACATTAATATTAAGTCCATGTGGGCAATGTGTCAAATTTGGTCATTTTTGACTAAAAATAAATGATCGATCTTTTGTGAAAAAATGAAAAATAAAAATGAAATCAGGGACACAAATCAAAATATTACTGAAAGATTTTTTTTTTTTTTTTTTTTGCAATATCAGCCTCAAATCTCTGTCCCCTGCTCGGCTGTCTTTCATCATTTTGAGCCGGTGACTTTTTCCTCTTTAAAGGAGGTTGTTAGTCATTTTAACCCCTCGGGTTCTCCAAATGATGTTGTCCCCCCTCGACTATAGGAGGTTTTCCCCACTGTAGGACCATCTGTTGTACCAGTTATAAATAGTCTGACCTCGGGTGTGGTCCCTAAAATTTTAAAACATGCAGTAGTTCAACCTCTGATTAAAAAACCTGCTCTAGATCCGTCAGTTCTTGCTAATTTCAGGCCTATTTCCAAATTGCCTTTCCTTTCAAAAATCCTGGAGAAGATTGTGTACAGTCAGTTATTGGCCTTTTTGGAAGAACATAATATACTAGAGGTTTTCCAGTCCGGCTTTAAAACCTTGCACAGCACTGAAACTGCTCTTTTAAGAGTTTTTAATGATATCTTCTTAGCTACTGACTCTGGTGACTCTGTTATCCTTGTGCTTTTAGATCTAACTGCTGCGTTTGACACAGTGGATCATGAAATATTGATTTCACGTTTAAGGCAGTGGTGGGCATCAGTGGCATAGCACTGGAGTAATTCAGGTCATATAGTGGATTGAACTTTTTGTGTTAGCTTAGGTGACTCTGTATCCTCCTCTGCTCTTCTCTTGTGTGGGGTCCCACAGGGCTCAGTCCTCGGCCCTCTACTTTTCTCTCTGTATTTGCTTCCAGTCGGTTCTTGTGTTAGCTTAGGTGACTCTGTATCCTCCTCTGCTCCTCTTTTGTGTGGGGTCCCACAGGGCTCAGTCCTCGGCCCTCTACTTTTCTCTCTGTATTTGCTTCCACTTGGTTCCATACTTAGAAAGTACGCATTTCATTCCACTGTTATGCAGAAGAGAGTCAGATTTATGTACCTCTTAAAAAGAAAATTATAACTCTGTTGGACAACTACTCAATTGTCTCGACGACATAAAGGCCTGGATTGCTCTGAGCTTTTTAAATTTTAATGATAAAAAAACAGAAGTGATGGTTTTTGGAGGCACCACTGGGACCCCATCTGTACTGTAGATCTGGGCTCCTTGGCATCCTATATTAAACTTAGTATCACAAACCTAAGAGTTAAAGTGGACCCTGAGCTTAAATTTGACAGTCAGATCAAAGCTGTTGTCAAATCAAGTTTCTTTCATTTAAGGCAGCTGGCCAAAATAAAGACAATCCCGTCAAGAGAAAAAAAAATTCTGTCCAGCACTTTGGTCAACTTTGGTTGTTGTAAAGTGCTTAACAAATAAAGTTGGCATGGTATGGTAGGTAAATTTGAAAAACAACTGATTTGATTTTCGGACAGTTCTTGAGTAAAACATACAAAATATATATTTTATATAAAAAATGTAAATTGTATTCTTGTGCAGTTTTCATAAAAACAAACTTTTATAAAAAACAAAAAAATACAACTTTTTTCTCTTCATCAGAAATTTTCCACGTTTTTTTATTTTATTTTATTTTTAAAGCATTCAACGCATTCAAGATTTAGAAGTTGGACAGTTCATTTTCAGGTATAAGCTCAAAAAATGGATCATAAATATTCCATAAGCATAATTTAATACAGAAAATCCCCTAAAAATACAAAATATATATTTAAAAAAAAATTATACTAAACTCAAACTACTGAAAAATAATGAAAACTATACAAAGACATATTTAAAAAAAAAATTATAAATAATAAATCACTCAAATTAAATTATTATATATAAAAATACTATATAATAATTTAATAATTAATATACTACAAATAAAAAAGCACAGAACAAAATTACAAAAAACTCTAAAACTGTTAAAAGGAAAAAAAGTATTTAATATGATGGTTTATCACATTGTTATTGTACTAATACTACATTTAAAAAATATTTAAGATCATTGATGATCTACTATTACTGTTTTACTAAATACAAGTTCAATACATTTTATTATTACTTCATATTACATATTTATTGAATATAACTTCATTTAATATTTAATATTATTGAAGGTATACTACATACACAAAATATGTGAGCAGCCCCAGAGGGTTTAGAAAATGATGAGACAAAACTGATGTAAATGAAACATAAGTAAAGTGTCCTGAGAGAGCAATGAGATTTTCCTCTTGGCTCTGAAAGAGGAAGTGATGTCATCACAATCATATGTTGGCACAGGTCCAGCGAGGATCTCGCTCTCTTTCTGATGGCTTCTCTCTCTCTCTCTGTTGATGTGCAGGTGGTTTGGGACGAAAATGTCACAGAATCAAGAAGCAACTGTCAAAAACACTTCAAAGCCTTCTGGTTAACTGTGAGCTATTTAAAGCAGTGACATTCAGCGAATGAGAACGACATCGAGATGGACAAGTGTGATTTTCACAAACATTTGCAAAAACAAAGTTGTTCCAGTGAAGTCACATTAAATCTAATTACTCCGAAAACCTTAAAAAAGGCTACAGAGCAACAGAATTCATGTGCATAACGTAAATGTGTGCATTGCATAAGAGTGGAAGGCATATATTTTATAGAAATAGAAATATATGCATATACTGCATGCATTTAATTGCATGCATCTAATTAAAAATGCATGAACTGAAAACTGGAAATTAGGGTTATTATTGTTAACCAAAACTAAACCTATAATAGTTTAAAAAATAATAATAAATAAAACAAATGTTAACCGAAATAAATAATAATAATCATATGTCATTTCATTAAGTTAAACTTGACGTACTAAAATAACAAAAATAAAATGAAATCTTCAAATAAAATATACAAATTAAATTTAATAAAAGAATTTAATTCAATTACAGAGACAATAATCTTTAATATTAAGACTGGGTAGTGTGGAGAAAATGGCAAAAGCATGCAACAAAATTAAAAAACTAAAATTTATATCCTAATATTATTTTTAATAATACTTGTTAAAATATTTAACGTTGTTTTATTGACCGTTTATTTGTTAAATATTTAATATTAACAATTTATATTTTTTATAAAATATTAATTGGCTTAATGTTAGCCTACACACATGAAAACTTAATATTTAATATTTACGCTATGCTCCGTTTATATAAATATTTGTCCTATATCTCTAATATGTATTTCTGTTCAGTATGCATGTACCTTTTCTCAGTCTAGCGCTGCACAGAGATGAGTTTTGACAATGTGTGCATCTCTGGCGCTCCTCGCTCGCTCTCATTCTCTCTGTGAGCTGTAAGCTATGGAGGCAATTTAGGCAGAGCTCCTGTGTATTGATCAAAGCCCGGTGAAATAAATAAGCTGCCAGACTCGTGCCAATCACAGCTGACAGCGTATGAGGAGCTGGACCTGCTCTCCATCTCACAGCAATAAACAAGAACAGAGAATCACGCTCTGCTGCTTTCAATCTCCAGGAAAACGTGTGGACACAGCGATGAGACTCGTCCTTCTCTGACCGCTTCACACATATGCACCATCTGCTGATGCTGGAGTTAATTGAGATGACATCCTAATCGAGATAGACTCATAGTCTAGTAGTTATTGTAGCGCAGTATTTATTTTAGTTATTAAGTTTGTAGCTCAGGAGACTTACAGCTGTCAGATTCAACTTCGTCTCAGATGTTTCTCCTGAAGTTCCTGTAAAGAAATAAAGAGACTTGACAAATACAGAACCAGCTATAGAAACAAACTGAGACTTCTGACTCACAAACATTGCAAATCTGAGTTTGAGACATTCTTGAGATCTATTAACAGAAACATTTCGGAAGCAGGAGATTGTTACCTAAATTTACAATATATATATATATATATATATAATTTATTTTATTTTTCAGATAGTTGTCAGGCAACATTTCTTATTTACATTTAGTTTAAATTAACTAAAAATGTAAATAAATAAAAACTATATAGACTCGTATATATAAAATTAAAATTTAAAAGAACATTTACAAATAATTTATGAATTTAATATTATTTCATATTATTCAATATTGATTTAAAATGTAATGTGTATATTGTAATTTATTGCATTGTTTTATAATTAATATTGTTTCATATTATTGAATATTCATTTGATTGCATTTTATATTATTGTTTCATTAAATAGCAATTAATTTTATATTATCATTATTTATATTATTATTCAACATTATTGTTTACTGGATAATAATTTAATATTTAATATAATTTATATTATATTTAATATATTTGTTAATATTATAACTTAACATTATTGATAAAACAATATAATTTAATAGTATTATTCTGTTGAATATATAGTTTTGCTATTTACATTTTTTGAAAAACCTTTTTAAAATACTAAAACAATCTATAACAGTATCCCAATTAAAAAAATAATAATAATAAAAATTTATTTATCAGATTTGCCGAAACAGACTAAAACTGAGATATTAAATAGATCTAATGATTTCAATTCTTAAGAGGTTTTGTGATTTGTAATCCTTAACTTTTTTCCTCCTATAACAAAATCTCAGTCAAAAGAAAATAAAATGATAATCTAAGAAGGACAAACTGATCAGTTGAAGAGCAGCTGGTCAAAGCCAGGTGTGTTTATTCAAGCTCAGGACGTCTTCTGCCTCCTCTTCCTCTCTTTCTCTATTTGTTGTCTATGTTCATTCGTGAATGCATCTGTCATTCCCACGCGCCGCGCCACAAAGACACACGGTCTTTAGTATTATACTGAGAATGCCTGGGTTTCCATCGCCCTCCACCCTTCACTAATTCTTTATTTGTATCAAAAAGACAGAGAGAGAGAAAAAAACACGGCAAATTCCCCGGAGCACCAAGAAGCTTCACGTCTCATTTGACTATGCTAATTACCTTTTGCATGATTAATTGGACCAATTAGAATTAGTGGTGGAAGAAAACGATTCTTGGCAAGGTGCAAACTATTAATTAGTCATGAAAACATTATTAATGCAGGGCTTTAATCTGAGTGAATAAGACTCAGATTTACAGAAATAAGTGTGATTATGTCACGCCACGCTCATGTAGTGACAAACAAATCAAACTGGGAAATACTAATATCACAGAAAATGAAACATTCTCTAATAGTACTAATATTACTGTTTTATTGAATATTAAATTATTTAATATGCAATATCAATTATTAAAATGATGGTTTTATTAACTATATATACACACACATAAATACATACACTATTATCATTTTTATTATTATTATTATTAATCATTATTTTTAATATTAATATTATATAATATTTGAACATTAATTTATTTATTGAGTGTTTTTTTACTGATATGTATTTATTTAATATTTTGTATAATTTCATATAATGGTTGTATTTAATATCAATTTGTCTATTAATATTTAATACTGTTGTTTAGCTGAATATTAATCTAATATTTAATATTATTATTAAACAGTTTTTATTGAATATTAACTTGTTTAACTTACAATTTTACATTTATTATTCATAAATATAATTATTATTTAACATAATTATTTAATATAATTGCTTTATTGGACATCAATTAAATATTTATATATATATATATATATATATATATATAGCAAGCAAGCAACTTTATTTATATAGCACATTTTTTAAACAACAAGACGCTGCCCCAAAGTGCTTTAAAAAATTAATAAAATTGAAATCATACAATAAAATAAACATATCTTATTCAAAAGCTAAAGAAAACAAATATGTTTTTAAATAGGACTTAAAAGTTGTTACCGATGGAGCTATTCCAGAGTTTGGGACCTACTACAGAAAAAGTACGATCTCCTTTTGATTTTAGTTTACAACGAAGGACCTTTAAAAGCCGTAGACTTAAGGACTCTTACTGGATAAAAAAATGCTTTACTTTAGCAATTGATCTCAGGTTAAAAAAGTTACCTTTAACAACGGCACCAATCTGTTTCTTAAAGTTAAGTGATGAGTCCATAATAACACCTAAACTCTTTACATGATTCTCAGTCTTTAGGGATAAGGCTCCTAAATGTTCAGGAAAGGTAGGTGAGACGGGAGAGCCTACAATCAAAACCTCAGTTTTACTCTCATTTAATTGGAGAAATTTGCTAGATAGCCAGAGTTTAATGTCACTGTAACATTCCTGTGCTTTGTCCAGTGAACAGGTTTTATTTAAGCTCACAGGAAGGTAAAACTGGAGATCATCTGCATAATAGTGATATGAAATACTATACTTCTGAAAAAATAGCACTTAGAGGAAGCATGTAAAGAGAAAACAGCAACGGTCCCAAAATCGACCCCTGAGGGACACCACAAACTAAAGGGGCAAATGTGGAAGAGAAGTCTCCCAAATTCACAGCAACTGTTCTGTCTCTTAAATATGATGGAAACCACTGTAGAGCTATACCCTGGACACCATATATATATATATATATATATATATATATATATATATATATATATATATATATAAACATTTTATTTTACAGTTTTATAAATATAAATATTGAATGTTAAAATATTTATTTTATTTCATTTAACATTGATATTTAATATTATTCACATTCTTGTACTGATATGTATTTATTTAATAATTCATATTAATGTTTTATTTAATGTTTTATTAAATATTTTTATTAAAATATTTAATGTTTTTATACCTATATTACAAATACGGATATTAAAATATATAATACAATTAATTTATTTAAGATTTTGTTATTTAATAATATAATATAAATTATAAACTATTTAATAAAAAATAATTGTATTAATTCTAATTATAAATATAAATATTATTAATATGAAATATGAAACGATTCTGCATTATCTCAGTGTAACTAATCAAACTGAAGTTTCTACACACAGTCAGCTGTTCTTCCTCCAGAATTCAAGCAAAACAGACACAAAGCGAACTCTGAAATGAAAAGTTGCTCACACTTCCTGCATGTACAGTCTCTCATCTTCTGAAGCGCTTCTCGATTGTGATTTAGATGAAAAACAAATGATTGAGTCAGTGTTTGAAAACAGAGAGCAAGGCTTTGAGAAAAGCAGCGGTGGTTTCTCTCCTGTCGTGATTCTCAATGAACAGGCTTCAGTTAAATCCACTCCCACAGAGAGAAACTTAACACAATTATATAGTTCTAGTGATTGAAGGACATTTCTGCTCAGTGTGGATCTGGTCTAAACGCTGTGACCCTTGACCTTTTGAGACGTTTTGTAGGTTTTTACAGAGGCGGGATTTTACACATCATGCATTTGTGACTGACCCCAAAATCTAATTTCTAGCATTTGAAGCTAAAACTCGACCGCTCTTTCCATTCAAAACCACGTCAAGCGCTTTATCACAGAGAAAACATTATGAAACAATGGTTTGTGCACCTGGGGAAATTTAGAACGAGTGTTTTAGATTGTAAAACTATAACAAAGTATAAAGACTCTTTTGAGAGGCGCAGAATTGTAACTCGTAAGTAAATGTATAATCGTAAATGTGAGCTTTATAAATCAGGGTCAGGCAATGATTGATAAATGCTGCATATTCATGATCTGTGATGATTTATGGGGCTTTTATGCGATGCAATTAGCAAACGAAATGAAACGAGCTACATGTGATGATCTACAACACAACAGAAACCTTCAAACCTCTTACAACTTCATGAATATTCATTATTTAAATACTAACTCTGTTCTAAAACTCAGTGAGCCGCCTATAGCGGCTTTTAATAGGAGTAGTGCAAAATTATGAATTACAGAATCGGCTTACTTTTAATTTACGAGTGCATTCTAAATGAATTCGCCAAAATGCACAGGAAGTTGAATTGGAACGACAGGAAGAGGAATTCACTGAACTGTAATTCAGAGAAATTCGAAAAAAGTAATGCATTCTGGGAAATTAAGCATCCTTCCTCTCTGATCAGCAAAAGTTGATTTATTAAATATGATATTTATCTATATGTTTCTATGTCTATTTTCTTAGGAATTTCTGTTAAGTGCAATTTATTTACTACATTTATTAAATCAACACAGCAATTCATTTTACAAGTTATAGTTTACAATAATAAAAAATAAGTAAACTAAAAAGTAATCAAAAAATACAACACAATCATGCATTTTGCAATAGTTAATATGATAAATAAATTGTTTACATTTTTTTTTTATTATTATAGGAAACACAACTATGCATTTTGCAAAAAAGTTAATGTATTACATGCAATAAAAATAATAATAAAACATATAAATTAAATATAATTTTAAAAACAACAATCTATATATATATATATGAGTTGACAATGTTGCTTCTTGTTCTTATTAATATTTTTCTATTTATAGCACACCTGTACATACAATTTATTTTATTTTTCAATGTATTTTTTGTTTATATACCTTACATATGTGTATTTTTACTTTCATCGTGTATTTTTGATATCTGGGTGATGTTGTCTCTGTGTACTGAAAAACACTAAAACAAATCCCTTGCATGCACAAACATATAATCAATATATTAATGGGCAATACATTTCTTTCTGACTTCTGATTTAAAATTAGTTGCATTCATTTCTTTCATTTTTAGTTGTTTGAGTTTCAATTATTTTTGAAATTATATTAACGCACATATTTGTTACCGTGGAACACAACACCAGTTATAAATTGAGATTTATACATCATCTGAAAGCTGAATTAATTGATGTGTGGTTTGTTCGGAGGACAATATTTGTCTGAAATACAACTATTTGAAAATCTGGAATCTGAGGGAGCAAAAAAATCTAAATATTGAGAAAATCATCTTTAAAGTTGTTCAGATGAATTCTTAGCAATGCATATTACTAATAAAAAAAATAAGTTCTGATATATTTATCGTAGGAAATTAGCAAAATATCTTCATGGAACATCATCTTTGGCATCAAAGAAAAATCGATAATTTTGACCCATACAATGTATTTTTGTCTGTTTCTACAAATACACCCCAGAGATTAAGACTGCTTCTGTGCTTCACTTATAATTCATTTCCAAGAACTGAAGGCCTTCTCAATTCAGTTGTGACCACAGATGTTTTGAATCTTGTAATTTGGAGAATTGTTTAGTAAAGTAAGTCTGATTAATGGCGCATCATCTTGAAAGCTTTAACACGTAAGCATGTGTGCACGTGTTGCGGTCATGTTTACAGTGTGGCGTGTTTACAATCGCTCTGTTCCATTAAGAAAACACTATTTCGTATTACACGGCCAAATTACGACGAAACGCTCGATTTACAAACAATTAATTCAACCGAACCGACAGGCCTAATTCGTCAAGTGCATTTACACGCACCACATCTGAGGTCAAATTCTGTAGTTTCTCAGCTGACAACTTTCATTTTCACTTCGAATTAGCAGAAAACAGTTTGTCCAAACCAACACTTGAAAAGCTAAAAGAGAAAAGCTGTCAAACACAAGCACGGAAACGCAAACGTCACCACATCTGGCTTCCAATCTGTTTCCCTTCACATCCAATGTCTCTTATGAGAAATCTCTGAAACAGGAATGATCTGGGGGAGCAATAATGTCCAGCACTAATTTAATACCTTATTACCATAAGCCTAGTGCGATGCATGCATAATAAATTTGTTGTATCGCACAAGGCTCAGGCATACGCTTGGAACAGGATTGCGGGTCCTGAGACAGCAAGCCCCATTTGCATGATATGATGTGAGAGTTGAATGAATTGGAGGATTATGGGAAACACTGCCTCCCTGCCCAGGCTCTTTGTACTGAAGAGAAGTATCACATACCCACAGATGGTTCGCAATTTGGAACAAACCAAAGAGAAAAGCATGCAAAAGAGAGGGAGAAAATGTGCACGCTTTAAAAAAGGAAGAAGGAGAGGGGAAAACATCAAAGACTGCATTTTTAATTTAAGTTTTTTTAAGCGCACTATCTACCGGATTTTCTTTTTTAATTCAAAAGGAAATGTAGTTTTACTTAAAGCACAGCTTCCTAAAGCAGACTCAACATCGTTAGCTATATATACTACGTTAGTTCTGCCCAACACGTAAAAGCTTATTTTATATCACTTTTTTAAAAGCATTTTATCTTCCAGTTTATGAGAATGTAAGGAAATGTTTATATTTTACAAAAATGCTCATTACAAGAAAAATCTCAGACAGACTTAAAGGTGTTTGCAGCTGAAGTTTTCATTTGTTTTTATTTAAAGCATAAACTCAATTCATTCAGTTTGTCAGAGAGCACGACTTTCAAACCTTAATTTTATATCTTAAGAATCTTGATTTAAGTATTTTCGCAAAATTTTACTGGAAAATAACAAATACTGGGGAAGATATTACATTTTTGTGATAAATGCAACATCACTGGATGAATTTGTTACTTTCTGTTTTGATTTAAAACGTGTTTAAGGCCTTCTCTCACGCAAGGACAAAATAAGAGCTTTTAATACCTTTAAGACCTTTTAAGAAAAAATAAAGGGAAAACAATATGTCAATATGTTCTCGTTTTGTAAATGTTTAAAAGTTTGAAAATACAACTTCCTATAGATCTACTGTACATTAAATTTTAATAAATTTTTACAACATTTTAATATATAGCTTAAAGCTTGAACAGTTTCCAAACACTGAAATAATTTTTACTGTATAACATTGCATAACATTTTTTTAAAAAAAATACGTTCTTCAGTATAAAGATTCTTAAACTGCAAGAAAAAAGAAAAAGTGCTTTAGCGAATAAAAAAATACAAAAATGTATTTTAAACATTTTGTGCTACATATTTAATTTTGCACTAAGTACACTAAAAATAATTTTTTCGCTAATGTATGTGCTTAATAAAAATATGCTGAAATTGTCATGTACACTTTAAATATCGTGCATTTTAGACATAATATTAAGAAATGTGCATTATGCATTAAAGAAATATTCTGATAATTTTATATCAGAAAGTCTTTAGTGACAAATATGTCAATTAATATGTTAATGGATGTGAAGTACTTAATACACAATTACTACATTTAAAGTAGACAATATAAATGTCGTTTAAATGGGCTTCTTTTTAAACAATGGGTTTTCTTAAAAAATAATAGTTTTTACGTTTTCATACAACATCCACCATAACTTCATTTTGCATCTTCAGTAAATGTATCTTAATGTAAGCACATTTAGATATTTTTACTGGAAAATAAGACATAAATAACAAAGATATTTATTTTTGCAGTGCATGCAACATTTAATGTCATGACTTTCATCTCTGATTTCAGAAACTTTAACTTGAATGTGTCTTTGATGCTGCAGTGTTAGCTGAGCCCTGAGTTCATAATGAAAGTTTCTGTTTGTGAACCACACCTTTGTGCAGGTCTTACAGACATTAAAAGCAGCGGTGATATTTCTTGCATCATTTAGTTCACACCTCAGTTCTGTTCGGGTCTAAAAAAGAAATCACATGCCCTCTTGGTTTTCACACTTGGCATATTGTGACATGCTCATCCTCTGCTAATTTCAGTTTCAGATGTTAGGACTGTTGCATGACAAAAACAAGTTGACATGTTTTGATTTGTTAAAATGTAACTTTGTTTGTTGCATATTAAACACTCATTAAAACAAACGTAAATAGAGTCCTGCTGTTACAGTGGATGAAATTTACTTTCGTCCCTTATTTTGTAGCTTGCCACATACGTCAAAAACAGTGTCAAAAATACCAAAAACTTCAATTAATTAATTGAAAATGTACAAAAACAAGATGCTGGCATATTTAGATTTCTTAAAAAAATTTGTGTAGAGCAAATAGAGTCAGAAATTACTTTTAGCCCCCATATTAAACAACATACAATAAACATGCAGTTAAAAATTTATAATAATTATAATAATTAAACTGATCAATTAGATATTCTTCAAAAAGTTTTTGACAATGTACATTATGAAATCTATGGAAATGATCTATAAAATTAAATAAACAAATGCAGCTGTAAATAATGCCCATTAAAAATGTAATAAATAATCAATCGTTCCACTGTCCACTAACAGCATTTATCATAATTTAATTATAAAACTAGATGTTAAAACCAGCAAACGGTCACCACGTGCCACATACACACAAAACTTTCACATACAAAAAAAAGAAGGCTTAACACACAGTTTGTATCAAAATGAGGTTAAACGGCTGTCGAAAAACTGCTTTGTTAGCTCATTTGTGAAGTGAAACATGCTAATTGAACTCGACGGTTGTTTTAACCTTTATCCAGTGCTGCAATACCTTCGACATGTCCAAGAGCACGTGAAGCTGGGGTTTTTCCACCATGACGGGTTATTAGCATGATGCTAGAGCTGATTGACTGAACAGAAGTTAAGCTTGATAGATTTCAGCACAACTCAGGCTTTTCTTAAAGGTCATTATGGCTTTTGAACAACCACCAGTTGAGTTTCAATCTGACACATGGATGCTAAATATGTCGTTGAAAAACCAAGACCACCTTTAGCTAGTTGCGTTTCCTTTTCGGAGTTCAGACAAAAGTTTGATTGCTTGTTATTTCTTGTGTTTCATAAGATCACTTGTGGTTTATTACTTGCATTTATTACACTTATAGCTGGTCTGATATCGTACTGTGGTATCTTTCTTTGAGGCCGAGTACTAAAAAAAGAGGAAGCTGTTTTCTGATGCGTTGCACAGTTATCACTCTCTATCATCATAATTACCATATGTATACAGTACAATTAAGCCTCTTTCAAGTTTTTCCCACAGTAATCATCCAAACATGTGGCTTCATTTTCTGCAGAAAATTCAGACATTTGCTCCATTATGCCGCATTGTTCCAGAGGACAAAAACAATGCATGCATTAGCATCGCAATTTGCCTCTTTATTAGGGCTCCATTTGGCATCGCTCGTATCTTTTCATGAAAGAGAGGAATGAAAATAATAAAGTCTAGAGCTGCTCAAATGCCTTTCAAAGTGGCATTTATATGCATGCATACCATGAGAAACATGCTCTCTAAATGGCCGTGAAGTAAGTTTAAGTATCAAATACTTGCTTAGATTTAATGCATTTTTTTAATTTATTTTTTGGAATACTAGACTTTTGCATTTTCTGGACAAAAAATGCATGAACCTGAACGAAAAGTGTGCAAATGTAAGAAAATGTAATATTTGTGCATTCATAAATTTCCATACATTAAAATATAAAGTCAGAACATGAGCATATATTTAGCCCTGCATGCAAATATGCATGTTTACATATGTGTAATACATTTTTGGACATGTCTTGCACATGTATAACCAACCTTAAATCTGTTAATATATGTTAATATTTTATATTTAAATATTAAAGATGGATATGCATTAAAAAAAAAAAAAACATACATGCATACAGATTAATTTTTTATATACCGGTAAGCTGTTCCAATAAAGTTGCATATATAAATAAAATATATATTGTTGACATGCAAGACTGCTAGATTTATCATATGAAAATTCATAATATAGATATTAGTAATATATTAATTTGACTAGGGATAAACGCATATGTTTATCTTCATCTACCCAGAGAATGTACAGTACGTCCTTGTTATATTGCCTCATAGGTAGGATATGGTAATATCACTCTTGTTGTTGGACAGTTATGTCATATATTACATTTCCATATGGACTGCATGCTCATGGCTTGAGTTTCTCCTTTTCTCATTTTTGCATATTGAAAGCAAAAGTGCAAGTCAAATCACTGAAAAATACAACAAAAAGTTAAATAAGTTTGTAATTTGATCACTAAAACTTACTGTAAGTGTACTAGTGCTTATTTCCAGATTGAATGCATGTTGCAAAGATGCTGAGAAGTCAAAGCCCATACCATCACAATCCAGCTCCCTTCATTTCATGTAATGTTTATCTAATTGTCTGTTTCAAGGCCAATCAAGTTCGGAGCACAGCAGCTAAATTTAGATGAGAATGACTCACATCTGAAATCATCTAAAGGTTACCTGATTCTAAAGAGCTGTAATTGCACTGAAAGCCTATTAGCTGCCACAGAGCTCAGAAAAAGGACAGACTTGTGTCGCTTCATGTGCTCAATGCAAGCACTAGCAGACTTAGCTTTACACGCTTTAGCCTGACTACTGATGAAGTTATGGGGGCCGGCATAAATGTACAGCTAGTTAAACTTAGAGATACTTATCGTGGAGTCAGATAAACTTAAACAGATGAACTAACTGGATAAATAAGGTACAGACTTGCTATTTAAATATTCAGGTTTTGATTCTGGTTGATTGCTTAAAACAACAGCAAGATTCCTGAAATTAACACTTTTTTTATGTATTTTTGGACAAAACTCAATAATAATTTACAATAAGGTTCAATTCATTAATATTAGTTGATGCATAATCATTTTGACAGCGTTTATAGGTTAATTTTAATATTTAAAAAATGCAATTTTTGTTTTTGTTCATAATACATTACATAATAAAAAATTATCTTTTGTATGTTCTCTAAATATTCTAAAACAAGTAGCAACATTTGCAAAATGTTATGCGATTGTCCAAATAAATGTTTCAGAAAAAAGTTCCAAGAACAACAACACATAAATCATGCTTTTGTGCTAACATTTAAGACAGATATCTGAAGAAATGGTCTATTAATGTTACTGAAATAATGTTAATTCACTGTAAACAATGTAAATGAATAATAAAAATAACATATACAAGACAGGAAATTAGGTAACAATTTACAATAACCTTTAATTAACTTTAATCCTTAAACTATGAATTGTTATTATTTTTACAGCAGTTCTTAATCTAGGTTAAAGTTCATTTATAAAAATACTGTTGTTATTAATTCATGTGATTTATTTGCATTACCTAAATTAATTTTTATACAACTTTAACTTTACTATACAGTAAAGTGCATTAATAAAACTATAAATGAACTTTAACCTGGATTAATAAATGCTGTAAAAGTAATGTTCGAATGTTGAATAGATAGCGAAGATAGCAAAACTCAAAATGATCATATTTGTTGCAATCCAAGCAAACTGGCTAAATAAGAAAAACCACAGGCTGCAAGTGAACAAATCATCAGGGTTTGCTCTTCTCCCGCACTGGAAAACAACACACAAGTCAAAAGTCAACATTTGTTTATGGAAGTTATCTCCAAAAGCCAGTTCCATCATATCAAACTACCATTTTATGATGCGCAAATCCCATTCCCTAAAACCGCAGCACCGCTCCTTATCAGAGGCGCAGGAGATACCATGAGCAATCGTGTTTTTCATCAGTCTCAGCACGCGCCTGCTTTTATTGTCACAGAAAATGAGAAGGGGGGGGGGGGTATGGCAATACATCATGCAAAAGCAGCGTTTATAAGTGATGATGAATCGCTCAAAATACTTTTATCGCCACACTCCTGCTACACACATGACATTAACAACAAATCTTTGCTTAGCAAAGTGGTCAGTGTGACTAGCGCTCATGTACTGCACTAAACGATCAGACGCAACAGTCTCAGCAGGAACCTGAGTAACAGCTGGACATTTACAATTTCATATAGCATAGCAACACCCTAGCAACCATCCAGTGCAACCTAGAAACCTCTTAGAAACATTAAACACTTTGTATAAATGCCATAGCAACCACCCACAACACCCTAGCAACTAGAACACCTCAGAAACTTTGTAGAAATGCTCCAGTAAACACACACAGCACCCTAGCAACTAAAGAACCTTAGGAATTTTGTAAAAAAAATCTCCTAGCAACAGCCCACATCACCCTAGCAACCCCCTAGCAACTATAACACCTTAGAAACTTTGTAAAAATAATGCCCTAGCAACCACCCACAGCACCCTAGCAACCCCCTAGCAACTAGAACACCTTAGTAACTTTGTAAAAAAAATCCCTAGCAACCACCCACAGCACCCTAGCAACCCCCTAGCAACTAGAACACCATAGAAACTTTGTAAAAAAAAATGCCCTAGCAACCACCGACAGCACCCTAGCAACACTCTGTCAACTAAAACACCTTAGAAACTTTGTAAAAAAAAAAAAAATCTCCTAGCAACCACTCACAGCACCCTAGCAACTATGGCACCTTAGAAACTTTGTAGAAATGCCCTAGCAACCACCGACAGCACCCGAGCAACCCCTTAGCAACTAAAAAACCTTAGAAACATTGTAAAATAATACCCTAGCAACCCCCTAGCAACTATAACACCTTAGAAACTTTGTAAAAAAAAATGCCCTAGCAACCACCCACAGCACCCTAGCAACCCCATAGTAACTATAACACCTTAGAAACATTTTTAAAAAATGCCATACCAACTACCACAGCACCTTAGCATCCCCCTAGCAACTAAAAAAACTTAAATAAAATAAAAATCTCCTAGCAACCACCGACAGCACCCTAGCAACCCCCAAGCAACTAGAACACCTTCGAAACTTTGTAAAAAATGCCCTAGCAACCACCCACATCGCCCTAGCAACCCCCTAGCAGCAAGAACACCTTAGAAACTTTGTAAAAAATTGCCCTAGCAACCACTGACAGCACCCTAGCAACTAGAACACTTTAGAACATTTGTGGAAATGCCTTAGTAACCACACACAGTACCATGGCAACTAGAACACCTTAGAAACTTTGTAGAAATGCCTTAGCGAACTCCCCTAGCAACTAGAACACCTTAGAAACTTGGTAAAAAATAAATCTCCTATCAACCACTCACAGCACCCTAGCAACTATGGCACCTTATAGAAACTTTGTAGAAATGCTCTAGCAACCGCCCACAGCACCGTAGCAACCCTCCTTTCCACTAGGCTAGAAACTTGTAGAAATACCTTAGCAACTGCCAACAGCATCAAAGTGATCAAGAATAAAAAATGAAAAAAATCACAAATGTAAAATTGTACTTCCTGTTAAGAGTGTGCAAATCTGCACAGTTCATGGGAAACCTTCGTGCTGTCGCCAGGCCATCCACTACGATGCCTCATGTAAAGGTTAGTTTCATTTCTAGAGAACAGAGAGCTATACTGAGCGCTCGGACCGTCCATCAGCGCTGTACGTGTGAAAGAAGAATACGCTTTTCCACAACCACTATGACATTTACAAGAGACTTGAGAGCAAGATGGTCTATTTTAAAGAGAGAAAAATTGGTAGAGACATTCAGAAAGTTGGTGTTTGGTGAGAAATGAGAGTGGGGGGATCCCCAGGTGAGAGTGAGAGAGCAAGAGCGAGAGAGATAGAGAATATGATGGTGTGAGAGAGAAACTGTGGTTTCATAACGCTGGGGATTAGTCTTGCATGACTATGTTAAAGGGGCCTTATATCATACATCTTTATCATATAATTTAAGTCAGTGAACGTTTCCTGAAACAAAACATTTTCACAAAATCACTTTTTTTTTCAAAATTTAACACCCTTAAGACTTTTATGTAAACGCCCTGTTTTCTCTGCAGGTTTGCTGTCGTTTCAGTACACTGCGGTTTCAAAATGCTCCATCCTTCAATAACAGCCTCTGTGTAAAGCATTAAAACAATTCGTCATTCGATGCGCAGCTTGAATGGTTCCCATTGTAGTGCATTACGACTTTAAATGACATGCAAAATTAAATAAAATTAAATCTGAATTAGTTCATACACAATGTAGAAAATACTCACAATATATAATATATGTTTAAAAATATATCTCTGAGTATAGAAATAGTGCATGAGAAATCAGTGACATTGTGTCTGCTCTTATTTTAATTCATTAGCAATAAAGCAAAGCAGAAAATCCACTTTATTTTTAACATAAAAAAATGTTATGCTGCTCGATGCGAAATAGCATTTATCACATTATTTTTATTTTTTAGGGTAATCAAAAACACACTGGCTTGTAATGCAAATCATTTTATCATTTACAGCAGGTTTTTAACCAATGATTCTCTAACATTGTAAACTTGGACATATTTAATCCTTTTTTTTTCTCTCATAAAACATTAAATCAAGCCTCAGTTTTTGACCCCGATGACTAATGACTGACTTAAAGAAATTATTGTATAAAAATAGTTCGAAGCATGCAATTTTCACACATTTTTTTACATTTTCGTGTGCAATATGCATCAGATGAGCAGTAAACACACTTAATAAATACCAAATGGGAGACTACTGGCAAAATCCTCTGGTGTTTTATAATAATATGCTTCAATATCACTTTGGAATGAGCCATTTTTGCTGCATGCCATCTAATACTTTCTGTTCATTGTAAAGTTAAAATGCACATGCCGTGCACTCTTTGAATAATGAAAATGGTTGGTAAAAGCAGCCAGGGCCTGTATGACTTATTCAAAAGCACATTAGTAATCACCAAAACCAGCAAGTTAGTGACTTATAGAGGAAAGTGTTTACAAAGGACCCTTAATGAGGTCTTAATTATGTTTAATCACATTGCCTACCTCATTGTTGTTTTGATATGGAATAGAGAAGAATATGCAAATGTTTAGCGAGCTAATGGTTGACATGCAGCTGCGAACGCAGTCGATTCTTAACTCATTCCACATGATGACCTTTTAAGTGGAGCAAAAAGAGCAAAAGTGACAATACTGATGAATAATGGATGATTAAAAAGGCTTTCGAAAAGCTTAATGGTGGAATTAAATTTACTATAATAATAGATTTGCATGCGGCTCGTCATTCTGCTAATATTTAAAGTGGAAGTTTAAATATAGCTTTATGGCATGGCATTGAGAGATATGATAAAACGCATTGTATGCATAATGCACAGACTTCGACATCCTGCTGTATTCAAGGAGAACAGCTTTTCGTTGTATAATTCAAGGTCAGCTGCATCTAATGCACTGTAAACTTTATTCCTCAAATTCAGAAACATCAAAACATAAACATGCAATTTGCAACACATATACAACACTAACCAATTTAAAAGCATTTGAAAAGATGATCCCCAAGTTTAACACTAGCTCAGTATTTGTCACGTTTTCCAATACAAATATCTAAAATAAAATTCAAATCAAGATACATTTACTTTAGATGCTTAAATAAAATGACCTAAAATTAGTAGTTGTTTTTTAAAACAAACTATGAAGTTTGAAAAATAGAAATAAATATAAATGTAACACAAAAATATAATAAATCAAGTTGAAATTAAAACCTCAAACAGAATTAAACAAGTTTATACTTAAAACAAGACTAAAAAAGCTGACATTGGTATAATAAATAAACATTTTAGAAAATAAGTAGATTTTCTAGGTAGATATGTATTCTTACTTTGAGCTTGAAGTGACTTAATGCTGTCTGAAAACTACATTTCATAATGTAATTATACTTCTCAAGGATCTGTATCTTGATTTAAATATCTTTAGATATAAAAAAACAAGTCATTTCTGAAGTGTACAGTGATGCATGGCTTAGTGAACACCAAAAACTCTTCTGTCTATCCTTCAGCGTTTCATTGCGTTTATTTTTATTTGTCCGTGTCTCTAAACGAGTGTTATTGAATTATTCATCTCCCCCAGAGCTATGACGATCTCCGTCCTCAGCGAGAGTCGTACTCGACGTCCTGCCACTGACAATACAACAGCGTTGGATTTAAAACAACAGACAGTTAATGAAGAGCGAGTGGTGTTCTGCAGTATTTTAAGAGCGATTGAAAAGCTTTCAGCGGCCTTGGACGTGTGGGAGTCTCTCCTCCGTCTGTACTCAGTGTTTCTCTACTCAGAGGTGATATGAAGCTGATTTAGGAGCTGGATATTTAACCTCTTTCGCCGATGGCTGTCATTAAAAGTCAAAATGCTGAAAAATAAACTCTAGCCCTTAAAGGTGAAGTTTTTTAAAACCAAATGCTACAATACTTTCTCCCATCCTGACTTCAAGCCAGTATGCTCTTTGCATATTATTTCCAAAATGCAAAGCATTCATAAGATATATTTGGTTTTATTCAATTCGTTCACACTTTGAAACAAACCTATATCTTGAATATTAACATAGGCATGTTACTTGTTCTGCTGACGCTAGATATCTCAGAAACTACAGAGCAATGTCTTGGTAAACACCTAAAACTAGACTCACGTTAGTGAATTTGAACTTCAGAAAAAGTCAAATCTAGTTATTTTTGCCATTATATTTGATAGCCCTTCTGTCACAGAAATGACACACTTCACCTTTAATAAACAGGAATGAATCTCTCTTCACTGCTGCCCTCTCCAGACCCATCAAATATTAATATCAAATATAAACATTCTCTATACAAGTAATACAAAAGTTCGGTTACACTTTATTTTGATAGTCCACTTTAGACATTCTACTATGTAACTACATGTCAGCTACATATCAACTAAATCTCATTATTTGCAACTACATGTCTACTATCTCTCAGAGACTGTTAGGGAAAGTTGAGGGTTAGCTGAATAAGTTGACAGAGAAAGCGTTAAGCAGACAGTTTACTAATACTTTACTAAATGCTAGTTGAAAAGTTACTTCCTGTTAGCAGAATGTCTAAAGTGAACTATCGAAATAAAGTGTTACCTCTTGTAACATTAGTAGAATGTTCGTTCAAAGTTATCTGGTCAAAGTTAAAAAAGTTATTTATAAATCATTAATGGAACATCAGTGACACATTTATTAAACGTTACTACTTGTTTTAGAACATTTAGGTAACATTCAAAAATAACTTCCATAATGTTTGCAAAATGGTCAAATTAAATGTTAATTTAACATTCCTTGAAAAAAAAAAACAGACAAACAGCAAACAGCATTTAAAAAACTGGACACTTGATTTGCACATTTCTGGATAAATTGAGAATCACATTGTTGCTGTTGTTTGTTTTGTTAGAGATCAAGATTTTCCCACGATTCTGAACTAAACAAAATAATGTGACAAAATATTATTGCTGCAGTCTATTTAAAAGTGTTTAATTAACTTGAATGATTATTAAACATGTTTATATATATATATATATATATATATATATATATATATATATATATATATATATATATATATATGTATATATATATATATATATATATATATATATATATATATATATATATATATATATATATATATATATAATTTGGTTTTTTTATTTTATTTTTTATATGATACATTTAATACACCAGTCGATAATATTGAAACGATGAAAAGGTGTTTTGAATGGATGATTCATTGTTTCATTCACATTTCATTACCGGATGTATCAGTGTTTTTGAACGAATCTCTTGAATGAATGATTCCACAACAAACACTTTTATTTAAACAGTCACAATGTAATGCAAAAACAATGCAATCGACACACAGTTACTCTCAAAAGATGACTTTCTTTATTTTAATCGCTAACATAGACATAAATGTTTATATCCGAGCTATAAACCTTCATGCCAGTATTTCTGTGATAATATGAATGACTGTAAGAGTTGAAAAGCGATTCATTGTCGTTTAAAACTGGGTACTTTACACATAGGTATTTAAAATGAGAGTTTGATGTTTTAATGATTAATTGTGCAGCTCTACTGGACACTAATAAACAGTTGCTGGTAGCCATTGACTTCCATAGCAGGAAAAAAACACTGTAGAAGTCAATGGGTACCAGACATCTAATATCTTCTTTTTTGTTCAACAGAAGAAAGAAACTCAGGTTTTTGTGTTGAGGGTGAGTAAATGATAACTAGCCCTTTAAGGGAACATTAATAAAACATTCTTACAACACATTTTGTCCGCTGGGCTGAAGTTGAAAAGAAAAATACGCCAACCAACCTTACAATAAAAATCAGCCCTATTGTATTTCACTGGAATATATTTAAAGAATTTTCAATGACATTGGTAAGTACTTACGAAACACTAACAGCTTTACTCTTCATGCCAAACAAAGTGTTTTCCAGCAATCAGCAGCTATACTGTAGCATTATTACGGTAAGAGACACTATAGCGTGATTTCACATGAAAATGATTTGTTTCTAAAGGCAGGAACACAAACACGGAGGTTGGATTTAAATAAGGGGTCGGACTCACAATGAAAGGAAGAAACTCACTGTTAGATTGCAATCAAGGTTTAATGCACAGCACTCATCACAGAAAAGAAGCACGGACGTTCACTAACAAGTGTACTTCTCTTCACACTCAAACTCCTGTCTGTTCAAACTGAAAGGTTCAAATTTGCATATACACTTCTCATCAACAATTATTCCTGTATATAAAGCTTATTTGCAGAATAACTGAAAAATTATCTCTGTCTCTCTGCACTACAGTCTACTGGCAAGTGTGAATTTATTTGTCTCTGCTACTCTATTTGTGAATGCAAATATGAACAGCACCTGCAGTTATAGGGGCATTGCAAAAAAAAAAAAAAAAAATGCACAGGCCTAGGACAACATGTTTCTAGATCTGACAACAGCTCTGTCTACAGCTGCATTCACAGGATACAAGTGTTTATAGTGGGAACTTGTTGCCATCTAGTGCACTACACTGCACACTACAGTCTTGTCCAATATAAACAAGCCTGGAGTTTGCAATATATATATATATATACATATATATACTGTATGTGACCATGTAGCACAAAACCAGTCATAAGGGGTTTTTTTTTCATTCTTTTATTGAGATCTATACATCATCTGAAGCTGAATAAAACATCTCTCCATTGATGTGTGGTTTGTTCGGAGGACAATATTTGTCTGAGATACAACTATTTGAAAATCTGGAATCTGAGGGAGCAAAAAAATCTAAATATTGAGAAAATCATCTTTAAAGTTGTTCAAATGAAGTTCTTAGCAAACTAATCAAACATGAAGTTTTGATATATTTACGGTAGAAAATTTACAAAATATATTCATAGAACATGATCTTAATATCCCAATGATTTTTTACATAAAATCGATTTTAACCCATACAATGTATTTTTGAATATTGCTAAAAATATGCCCCATAGATATATATATAGAGAGAGAGAGAGAGAGAGAGAGAGAGAGAATTTATATTTTTAAGTTTTAGAATTATAAATGTCAAATTTTAGTAAATAAGTTGATTTTTCTGACCCCACTGCCAGATATTTGTTCTGGTTTTAAGCATAAAGTCAGTTACTTTTGATACTTTTGTCTTAAAACTAAATTACATATTATATAATGTAATATTACTTCTTGTGTATAATACAGGGGCGGATCTACCGGGAAAGCCTTGTCACCCCTGCTGCCACCCCCTTGGCACCAACTAATGAAAGGTTATGGCCAATTTGAAAATTTAAGAGCGCGAATCTTTCGTGATTCGTGAACTCCCGAACTTATTCAAATGATTTGCGATCCCGACTCAAATGATTCGCGAACCCGCTATGAACTCCCGAACTGATTCAAATGATTCGCGATCCCTCTCCGAACTCCCGAACTGACTCAAATGATTCGCGAACCCGCTCAGAACTCTCGAACTGATTCAAATGATTCGCGAACCAGCTCCGATCTCCCAAACTGACTCAAATGATTCGCGATCCCGCTCCGAACTCCCAAACTGACTCAAATGATTCGCGATCCCGCTACGAACTCCCGAACTGATTCAAATGATTCGGGATCCACAAACTGACTCAAATGATTCGCGAACCCGCTTTGAACTCCCGAATTGACTCAAATGATTCGCGATCCCTCTCCGAACTCCCGAACTGACTCAAATGATTCGCGAACCCGCTCCGAACTCTCGAATTGATTCAAATGATCCGTGAAGCCGCTCCGAACTCTCGAACTGATTCAAATGATTCGCGAACCAGCTCCGATCTCCCAAACTGACTCAAATGATTCGCGATCCCGCTCCGAACTCCCGAACTGATTCAAATGATTCGTGAACCCGCTCCGAACTCCCGAACAGACTAAAATGATTCGCGAACCCCAAACTCTAATAATTTACAAAGTATTAATATACTTTAATATTTTTTTGTTGTTGTTGTTATTGCTATAAAAACAGACATAAGCCATCAATAGCCTTTAAAATGGCTTAAAATGCATTATATAAAAAAAATAATGAGGCAATAATGATTGGTTAATAATAACACTGTTAAAATACATAATCTAGGCAAATACAAAATAACTATTTATGTACATGTTATTAAAAATGGCATGTGATTGCTGCTGTTACACTTACAGGACAATCAAATCCTTGTGTAGGCTACTGACCAAACATTTCATTCAAATATTCACTTAATCTTTAATTTTTGGCCACCTTTTTGCTATAGATGACGCAGGCTTTATAATTTCTTCAACGAAAAACGTGCATATCACAACCCTTACAAAAATAAACCATGGTTTTATCATAGTAAAACTGCTTAGTTTCCTTTTGCATGATCTCTGAATGCTTGAGACTATAAATTAAATTAGAGTCATAATAAAGTTATAGCCACAGGTAAATGTCGAGAGATACAATTGTAATTTGTAAATAATACAATTTATTAATTTAGTTTTTTATTTGATTTAAGTTATTTTTTCACCTCTACAGTAGGTTTTTTTTCCATTATCATATTTGAGGAAGGGGGGCACAACAATAAATCCTGCTTATGGGAACCCTTAAGGTGTTGTTATACACGTCTCTGGGAATGTGTGCTCTACTACACACACACACACACACACACACACACACTGAAGCACGCATGGTGTTTTCAGCTCTTCACTATATTGACACATGATGTATGCTACATGTGCACGTCAGCTTGCTATGAGAGGATTTCACCATTTCATTTGATAAAACTATCGTCATTCATTCGTATCGTATAAACAGACTGACAGAAACGGCAATGTCTTTACGACAACCTGTCAAAATAAAATTTTGGTGTAACTTTAAAGAAATTCAAACAGAAATATAGTACTATTGCACAGTAGATTATGCCATACTTCAAGTATTAGCATACTTGATATGCTATACTTCCTATTAGCTAATAATAAAAAACACAGAAACTCTGGTTACAACCCACCAAAATAAAAGTTTGGTCTAACTCAAAGAAATTATGTAAGAAATTGCTTGGTAAAATATACTTTAAAAAAGATATACTAAAACATTATTTTAAAGGAATATCAAACAAGTTTTCATAGAAGTTTTAATTTAAGCTTGCCAAAACAATAACACCATATTTTTCAAAAAACAATTTCTAAAAGTACATTTGTATTTGTGCCTATAATGTTTATTTATTTATTATTATTGTCAGCTAATAAAACCTATGCTTCAGAGACCATATTCATATAACATCTAAGGCTAAATGTAGCTCTTGACTGGTTGAGTTAGATGATGATTAACACTAAACTGTAGAAAATCAGAGTCTCCCCAGCTGGAAATGTCATTGGCTGTTAAAATCTTGTGTTTCTTATAATAAATTGACATACTGATAACACTGAACCTTTTACAATGCTCTTAATTACATGTTGATGCATACTGTATGCATTAGTGAGTGTGTGGGGCTTATGGGGTATGGTCACTCATTCCTTACATGTTTGTAATGTTTGTTATAACTGTTTCAAATGCAAGACATTGATTGCATGAGATTAAGTTTGTAAATGATAGCCTGTGTCCTTTTGTAGTGTGCACATATATTTATCATCAATCTGTGATAACTGTGACTAAATTCAGTATATATATGTCTGCCATATGTTGCCACCCCTCAAAAATTCCTGCCCTCTTCTCGCCACCCCATCAATATTTTTCTAGATCCGCCCCTGACCCCATAGACATGTTATGCTAATTGAGTCGAATTAATAGCATTTATACCATCTCATGAATATGCTAATAATATAATTATATTATTATATAATTATATAATCAAGTCACCATGTTTTTACTGTCTGACGCCGCCTCTGAATCTTTAAGCAAGTGTTCACTTTCTGTTTGCAGAAATTTCGACGAAACATGCTAACTTGACCGTTTTAATTGCATTTAGTGGCGTAATTTCAATATAGTTTGATTTTGGCACTGTGATTTTCTTTATTTCTTACCCGAGAGACAATATTATGGCGTTGTGTATGATTACAACATCATCACTCCAGCAAAGAGTCGAGTGATTTACAAACGCTGGCGAATCTGTGCGATTGAATCATTTGGGAGAATCGGTTCAAACGAACAGTTCGTTCACTTCAGTCAGTCCCCGCCGCCTGTGCAGACGATGGAGAGGCGGACCTGATCTCATGATCTTACCGACAAACATGCTGCTCGATCAAACCCGCTTTCTCCGCGAAATCACCAGAAACACCGACTGATTGATATGTGAACAGAATCAGGTAACGCGGTTTATTCATATGTTTGTGTGTCCGGCTCGGCTCGGCTCGGCTCGGTCAACTGTCACATGGGCCGCGTACTAAAACCTAGCGAGCTGCCTACGTAGACAGCACTAAGGGCCATTATAGTTTCATATCCAAGTGTACTGCTTGCTTAGCCCGTACTTTGAGGCAAAGGAGACCTTAAAACATGTTAGCAGAATCCTTTCATCTATGTCTATGAATCGAAGTGCGCTATCTAGTAAGCGAGCCTAGTAGATTTGAGACACACCCACAGTCCCGCATTGCGGCCTGTTACAGTGAAGACGAAGCTTTTTAATACTAACTATTTGATTTAAAAGTTAATGACTTTGAAGAAATTATGATCGATGATTGACAGCTGTCATTTGTTTGTTTTGAAGCCTCCGTGAGGCAGAAATCAAACAAACGTAGATGTCTAATTCGCGCCAAAGCTGGGAAAACGTCAAAAACTACTGCAAATATAAGAGTTTTGCTGGTTTATTTATACGCGGGGAAGGTAATCTTGTTTTTTTTCTCGACTGTTTGAACGTTTAGCAATAAATGAGTGGTTCTGTCAGTGTTGGGAATCAGTCAGTGTTGTGTTAGCTTAGCTTAGCTTCCGAGCTGCTAACAGACTAGCGTTTCCCCCTTTGGGATAAAATGAGTAATTTAACGTTCTAGTTTGCATAAATATATCTATAGGGCGTAAAATGAATATGTACGTTAAGTATGAATGTTAGCGTTTGTGTAGTATTTAAACTTAATTGACTCGTATCCGATCGGTTAGCACAGATGCTAATAAACACAGCGGCTACGGAAGTCGAATTGAAAACATCATCTGATTTTTTTTTTTTATCTGAGCCATGCTATTCTTCTCTGTGTGTGTGATCATTAAAGTGTATAGTGTTTGTGTGTACTTTTATATGTCTATATGCAAGTTCGTAGTTATTCCATATATATTTATAAATAATCAATAATAAAACACCGTCCTGCATGTTTTTCTCATCACTTCTGTAAGTGACAGAATGATGTCTGATAAGAGGAAGCTTGTTATGAAACAGGACGGTTACTTTTATAACTCAGTAATGGCATATATCATAATATAGCTTTATGTACTGAAATATATGTGTGTGTGTGTGTGTGTGTAAATAAAATAAATCACACACACATACTTGTAAGTTGTGCATTTATTTATTTGGTATAAGATTAATTAAAATAAATACATAAAATCACAATTATTAAATATTAAAATATTTTATTTAAATTAAATATAAATAAAAAGTGTGTTTGCTTATTCAAATAAATTAATCTCAAATAACGTGTCTACTCCAATGCTTTTTGTAAAAGTTTGTAATAAAATAGAATATGGGTGAAATAATGTTCCATCCTCATTCAATGTAACAGATACATTTATGTACAATATAAACAACATACTGTATGTATACATATATGAGCACACTAAACCGTATTACATTTTAATTTCTGACAGTTTTGTCATATGAACTATTCTTACATTGAACGACATCTTTGTGGGTGTCTTCTTTGCTCATAAAAATTCTATTTTTTTTGCTTAGAAAAATTAAATAAACAAGACACATTCTAATTGTTTGAAAACCCCTTATTATCTTTGACCTATATATGTGTGTGTGTGATCGTGATCTTTCTTTCAAAGATTATTTAAGATGATTTAGTTTCACGGCGGCGTTGTGTGTCCCATTCTTTAATCCCGTCTCTCCTCAGACCGCAGTCAGGTCCAGCAGAAGTCGTGGTCATGTACTCTGAGTGGAGGTCTTTACACCTGGTGGTCCAGCAGGATCAGGGTCACCTGAGCGTCTTACACACTTACCCTGCCAGCGTGGGGCGAGACGTGGCGAACGCCGTGGTGCGGCCGCTGGGAAACACCCTCGGAGGAGCGACGAACGACTGCCTCCTCAAGACTGACAAGGAGGTAAGAAGTGTGTGTTTCATAGCATCTCTCACATAAGGAGAGTCTTCAGTTCAAAGCCGAGGCTTTGCAGGAATTCTGGGAGGATGTTTGAATTAATTCAGACTGTTAACCTGAGCTCAAGAGCAACATCCAGGGCGCAATTTCACGCAAAGTGTGTGATTTACCAACTTGTACTTGAATATAAAGACAAAATATAGACCCTTTTCTACACACTGCTGATAAACGAGGCCCCAGGTTTTTGGGTGGAACGTCTTTGGTTTCCTCCGTGCAGTTTGTCTTATATTTGACATGGTTCAACTTCACTTTCATCAGACCTCCCAAAGACAGGTTCACTTGAGAAACACTTTATAAATGTAAATTTACAATATGTGCATCTATTACTTCAGCTATTTTTAATGACTGTTTTATCTCTTTCATCTTTATTTCAGTGCTGTCAAATGATTAATCGCATCCTAAATAAGTTTTTATTTACATGATATGTTTGTGTACTGTGTTTTGTTTATTATGTATGTATAAATACACACACATTCATTATATGTTTTGTAATATTTACATATTTATTGATGTGTATTATTAGATTTTATTTATAAACAACCTGTTGTTCTTAAATATACATGGATGTGTTTGTATTTATACTTACAGAATAAATATACACAGTACACATACATATATTATGTAAACTAAAACTTTATTTTGGATGTGATTAATTGTTTGAAAGCACTACTTTATTTCTTAAATTGTTCTAAATCTATACACACACACACACACACAAACACACATATATATATATATATTTAGTTCTAATTTTGTTCTTCACATTTTATATGGAGAGATGTTTGCTAGATGTTTTCTTTTTTATCTTCAATCCCTCATAATTTATTTTCAGTGGATTATAATCCATACATGAATTAATGTTAACAGGACTTTTGCATTGTGTTTTAAAACATGAATTCCATAAAATTTGTTTGTTATTTTTAAGTAAAGATAACCACTGATCTTTTTTATTTATGAAACCAAAACTGCTGTTCCAGAAACCCATTTCACTGACGGTGAATCAGCCTCTGGATTGGTCTACAAATAGTCTTTATGAGCTCTACTTGAAAATTAACCGTAAAATGTTGCAGTTCCTAATGAAGTTAGATTTTAGGAAGTTAAAAAGCAGCAGTCGTTTATATTTGCATAATTTGGTTAGAACACGCTGTTTGAGTTACATCTTGATCTAAAATGAGTCGCATGCTGTGATGTTAAAAGTGCAAACATTTGAGTCTGTTTTAAGCCTTTGTTGTGTGTGTGTGTGTGTGTGTGTGACCTCCATTGCATTGTGTGTGTGGTTCCTGTAGGCTTCTGTGTACTGTGATAAGAGGAGAGGAAATCCTGTCCATTCCCTCTTTGGCCTCTTAATGTTTTTTTCCCTGACCTCTGATCCAGCTCATGGCAACTGATGCTGTTTGGAATATAATCACACAAAAATGCAGATGCATTGAATGTAGTTCTAGAATATAGTGTATAATATAATGTAGAATATAGTTTCCTGCTGACAGAACCAGTGTGTTTCACTCTCAAGCTCATCTCAAACCATCTAAAGCTGTGCTTGTCGTCCTCAGGTGAAGTGGACCATGGAGGTGCTGTGTTTCGGGCTGACGCTCCCGCTGGATGGAGACACAGTGAAGTTGTGTGTGGATGTCTACACTGACTGGATGATGGCCCTGGTGTCTCCACGAGACTCTATACCCCAGCCCATCATCAAAGAGCCCAACCTCTACATCCAGACCATCCTCAAACACCTGCACAACCTTTTCCTCCCCAGGTGTGTTCGGCCGACGGTTTTAATTACCCATGATGCACTGTGCACCAAAACTTGATGAATGAACTGCATACTGCACACTATGTACAGTACCTACAGTTTTTATTTATTTATTTGGATAATAGTACGAGAAACATTGCACAGTATGCAACAATAATTTGCTTTATTGATGTTGTAACATCTATTTCAATGAGCGGTGTCCACTTAATATCTCATAAAATAAAAAAAAATTTTTTTAAATGTTTTATACAGTTAAATGTCAAAGTGTCTATTGCAGCCCAAACAATGATAGATAGATAGATAGATAGATAGATAGATAGATAGATAGATAGATAGACAGAAAATAACTTGTTAAAATGCTTGTTAAAGGATGCATTGAACATTTTCAGAACAATATATATAATTTTTTTTTGTAATTTTTTTCCCCCTGTAATTTACACATTTTTTTTTTTTTTTTTTTTTTTTTTTTTACTATTTTATTTATAATGTGTTTCCTGTTTTGGGAGAATAGTGCAGACATGTGTAATGAAATTACACGAATGCTTCCTTTTCCAAATTCAAACAGCCTGTTTTTTTTATCCAGTGTAAACACTATTAGTGTAATATTACACTCGTAATATACTAATACCTATTATATGAATTAGAAATCTCTGTAAAATGATGAAACGTAATGATTATCTTCGAATAAGGAGTATTTGTTTTGTTCTGATAAAATGGCTTTCGTAAAACATTAACAATGTTACTATTTTTTGCACATGTGATGATTGGGTTGGTTTCGTTCTGGTAAGTGTAGCACTTCCTGTTCGTGCGTTCTGATTTTAAATATTCTTGATTCTTTGTTTCAGACCAGAGCACTTCAGTCTGGTGCACTTTAAACTGTGTCAGCAAGTGCTGTCTGCGGTTCAGAAGCTGGCTCGAGACTCCAACAGCATGGCCAGGGAAACATGGGAAGTGCTGCTCCTCTTCCTGCTGCGCATCAATGACACGCTGCTGGCTCCGCCCACTGTGGGGGGTGCGTATGATGTTCCCTCTAAAACAGAGAAGTTCTGCATTTAACTAGAACTTACATTGACTGACAAATAAGAGAAGGTGCACGCTTTGCATCTAAACTGCATTTTGTGCGCAGTTTTCAAATGAAACTCTTCTGATGTAATTGTGCTTCCTGTTTGAAGATAACGAGTGCAGAAAAGTGTCACATTTTTTGCTCTTTTTAAAATCCATTGACATGTATGCATGATCAGATGAATGTGACATGTTGAAAGGTTGCTTTTACTAATTTTACTCATTTCATATGCAAATATATCAATCAGTTATTCTTAGATGCAAACTTTTCACCTTTCAGTCATAACTCACTTTTTTGAAATCAGTGTAGGTCCCCTTTGAGACGTGCTTAGATCCAATGCAACTTCGTTTTAAAAAATGTGTATTTTAATGTTTTTAGTTGTTTTGTATACTATTTTCTTTACACTTTCCTTTTAAAAAACTATATCTAAAAAGAGTAATATTTTATGTATTTGAGATCTGAATAGATACATAGGATTTCATCTTTAATAACATTGGATTTTGACCAATCTTATTCCGTCTTGATGTTTGTCAAATGTTGCAACAAGCTGTTTAGAAATTATTTTATTTGTTGTTGTTTTTTGCGTAAAATAACATTTTTGGAATTATAAGGTAATACAGAATATTAAAAGAAAGAAAAGATGATTTTCTCAATATTTAGATTTTTTTGCTCCCTCAGATTCCAGATTTTCAAATAGTTGTATCTCAGACAAATATTGTCCGATCGTAACAAACCATACATCAATGGAAAACATATTTATTCAGCTTTCAGATGATGCATAGATCTCAATTTCAAAAAATTGACCCTTATGACTGGTTTTGTAGTCCAGTGTCACATTTTTTTTATTTTTTTATTTTATTTTTTTAATGAAGTGCTTTTTCTAGTCTAAAAGCTCTGTTTTCTGAGCAAAAGCTAAAGGAAAGGCCGGGTCTTCCACTAGAGCTGCTGAATGTGTGACAGAGATGGCTGGTTGTGTGTCTCCTGTAGGGGGAATAGCAGAGAAGCTGGCCGAGAAGCTGATCAGCGTGCTGTTTGAGGTCTGGTTCCTGGCTTGCACACGCTGCTTCCCCACACCACCCTACTGGAAGACGGCCCGAGAGATGCTGGCCAACTGGAGACACCACCCTCCGGTGGTGGAGCAGTGGAGTAAAGTCATCGCTGCGCTCACGTCCAGGTGCATCATAGCTGCCGCTTTATTTCTGCGCTTTTATTTACCAGGACAATAGCATTTCTGAAAAAGTAATGATCCGCTGATGCTCTGTCAGAGACAAATAAATGCAATATAAATAAATATGTAATATAGCATATATTTGTGTGTTTGTACATTAGAATGTGTCCTGTGTGTTATAAATGTTTTCACATTTTTTACATGCACTAAAAATGTGATTCAGTGTGTAACAATCCTGTCAGGCATATTTCTAACAGGATTCATTGGATGGCATTGAAAGATGACATTTAAAATGTTTATCCCATCTATTCTTCAAACCACTAGGTTTTACCCATTTGTCAAAAAGGCATTTTTAATTATTTAAAAAATAATATAATTTTGTATGACCACTTATTCTTTAATTTATGTGTGCAGGTCAGAATAAGTATGTTGTTGAATTTTTCCTTAAGCTATTTTTTTTTTACGATGAAACGACGATGAAACATTGTTTCACCTGTATTCTGGCATTTTATTTTCATAAAAGTTATTTGATAATTTTAATATGCTTTCTATGTATTATTATTTTTCTTTTTTTTTTTGATGGAGTCACTTGTCTGTGACGATAACTTTTACTTCGGCTCTTTCAATATTAACGCACTTGTCTAGGTGGTAAACTTATTTATGTGCTCATGGCAAAGTGGGAAAGATGCTTGTTTGTGACACACAATCATTCTGCTTTCAGAAATGCAGGTACATTAAAGGCAATGAGCTCCAAAAATTTTTCTATTAAATGTATAACCAATTGAGATTGCACTAAACGGACTCAAAATTCATTAAAAACACAGAAATTGTTTTCAAATAACCGCTTTTTTTTCTAGTTCCATTTGAAAAAAATATATACAGTATAGACCAAAAGTTTGGAAACATTACTATTTTTAATGTTTTTGAAAGAAGTTTCTTCTGCTCATCAAGGCTGTATTTATTTGATCAAAAATACAGAAAAACAGTAATATTGTGAAATATTATTACAATTTAAAATAATAGTTTTTTATTTGAATACACTTTAAAAAAATAATTTATTCCTGTGATTCAAAGCTGAATTTTCAGCATCATTCCTCCATTCTTCAGTGTCACATGTAACATCAGTCGATCACATGATCATTTAGAAATCATTCTAATATTCTGATTTATTATGAGTGTTGGAAACAGTTCTGCTGTCTAATATATTTGATCAATAAAAGGTTAAAAAGAACTGCATTTATTCAAAATAAAAATAAAAATTCTAATAATATATTTCTTTACTATCACTTTTTATTAATTTAACACATCCTTGCTAAATAAAAGTATTGATTTTATTAAAAAAAAAGAAAGAAAAAAAATTATAAAAAAAATATTAAGCAGCAGAACTGTTTCCAACTTTGATAATGAATCATCATATTAGAATGATTTCTAAAGTATCATGTGATAATGATCCTAAAAATTCAGCTTTGCATCACAGAAATAAATGATAATTTAAAGTATAATACATTTAAAAACAATTATTTTAAGTTGTAATAATATATCACAATATTACTGTTTTTCTGTATTTTTGATCAAATAAATGCAGGCTTGATGAGCAGAAGAAACTTCTTTCAAAAACATTAAAAATAGTAATGTTTCCAAACTTTTGGTCTGTACTGTACTTTTGCATATTCTTAAAGGTACAGTTTACTACCTACCCCCCCTAGCCCCCCCCAAAAAAAATAATTTTGAGTCGTTACAAACTCATGAACCTTTGGGTAATATTTGACCGTGGCATTGCTAGCTCCACGCCTCTTCTGTTTCAACAGATTGATGTCGGTGCTTTTGCTTGTTTGACCTTCCTCTTATTTGATTTGTCTTCCACACAGGCTTCTGCGGTTCATGTACGGCCCGTCCTTCCCTGCGTTCAAAGTCCCGGAGGAAGACGCCAGCCTCATCCCAGCGGAGATGGACAACGACTGTGTGTCTCAGACGTGGTATCGATTTCTACACATGCTCAGGTCTTCATCTGCTCACGGTCTCAGTCCACTAGATCCATTCTGCTCGTGATACCTTTCCTAAGTAGTTAGTTCATCTCTCTCTCCTTCAGTAACCCCGTGGACCTGAGCAATCCCGTCATAGTGAGTTCCACCCCAAAGTTTCAGGAGCAGCTGCTCGGAGGAAACGGCGTTCCTCAGGAGGTGATTCAGCACCCCTGTCTCAAACAGCTTCCTCAGATCTTCTTCAGAGCGATGAGGGGCGTCAGCTGCCTCGTGGACGCTTTCCTCGGTGAGAACACGTTATGATGCTCTCTTATCAAGTGCATTGGTTTATTGGATGCATCTGTGGTTGTATTACTGTGGTATAATATAAAGTAGCGTATAAATACTGCGGTAAATTAATTTGGTAATTGATTGAAATTTTAACAGTCGATCATTGGAATTATTATCCAAATTAAACTTAAAAAAAAAGGAGGCTGGCATGAAAACACTAATAATCCCAGGAGTTGTTTTTGTGTTTGTGATGTGATTTGCTTTAAACATAATTATTCTATTTTCGCAGTTCATCTGAAATTATTTCATTTACAAATAGATCACTTGTGAATTTTATTTGTTACATAATATGCTACTAGTCAAAAGTTTGGAATAATTAACATAAATAAGAAACAACACGACTGTTTTCAACAAAGTGATAAAAATCAGAAATGTTCTTGAGCAGTAAATCATCATATTATTCTGATTTCTGAAGATCATGTGACACTGAAGACTGAAGGAATGATGCTGAAAATACAGCGGAGCATCACAGAAATAAATTACACTTTAACACAGATTCACACAGAAAAAAATTATTTTAAATAGTAAAAATATTTCACATTTTTTACCTTTTTCTTATATCAAATAAATGCAAAAAAATAAAAAATAATAAAGAATCCTCTAATTGTTACATCAAGCCAGTTTGTGTTCATAAAGTAGCTGCAAAACTAAGATTAAAAGACTTTTTCTAATTACTTTCTGATATGTTGGCCATTATTATTAAGCATTAGCATCATTTCGATGGAGAAAGGGTATGAAGTCAGTCTATAAACTATGTTGTGGCTGTTACTTCATTCTGGTGTTTAGAATCAGAATTATAATTTAAATAATTTAATTAATTTGTTCATACAGACAGTGAGACATTTCTATCTGCTGTTGAATGCAGCAATTAGTTATTGTTTTTAAGTGAATATTTAGTCAAAATCTGTCCTGAGAATGAATATAGCGTGTTTAGTTACGTGTGATTTGTTTTTAATCATAACTACACATGCTCGGTGGATTATTATCCATCCGTATCCATTTCTAACATTTCTCCAGAGGTCTTGTTTTGTGTTTCCTCAGGGGTCACAGTGTCTAGGAGCAATATTCGAGCCAGACCTCCCTCTATAGGTACACTAAACCTGTCCAAACCCAATCAGTTAGGGACTAACAGTGGGCTGAACCTGATTCTGGAGGAAAACTGGCTGATTAGGGACTGAAATAAAAATCATTTCCTAGTTGGAGTTTCTGAAATAATGTATGTTGTGATTCTTCCTTTTTGAGGTTGCTGTGTAATCCCGTGTTTTTCTCCAGGTGTTGCTGTCTCTCGGAACAATTTTCGAGACTGACTCCCATCTTTTGGTATTTGATAATGCGCCTCTGACTAATCAAGAGGGAGTTTGATGAGGATTGAAGATTTGGGACGGTGTTTGGTTCATACAAAAGCACTTTTAGGTCTAAAATTCCTGTGTTGTGGAAATTAATCTTGTTAATTGCCTTGTTTTTGCTCTCGTGCAAGAGTAAATCATTGGCCAGAATGAATGTGAACATACTTATTGGTTAACATCCAGTCAGTTTAGAAACCAAATCAAACTGGCATTTAAAAGACCTCATGAAATTAAAATGTGTAGCTTTGAGATGATTTAATTCTAGATTATGCCACAGATTAATTTAATTAATTAAAAATTAAATTAACAATGTAATTCTTTATAAAAATGTTTAATTTAATTTATTTATAATGTATATATATATATATATATATATATATATATATATATATATATATATATATATATATATATATATATATATATTATCCTCATGTTTAAGTCTACGGCCAAAAGTGTCTCCTAAATGATTAAATGTAAAATGTAAAAATCTGTTTCATAAAAATAAAAAATAAAATGAAAAAAAAAAATATATATATATATAAATGTATAATATAAGTGCTTAATTGCATCCGAGATAAGTTTTTGTTTATATAATATATGTGTGTGTACTGTGTATTTATATTATTTATATATTAATACACACACATACAGTATATATACTGAAAATACTGTATGTCCATACATATATTTATATTCATATAGTTGATATATCTAAATATTTTAAATGTGTTATCATAACATATTTTTCTTTAATATATACATGCATGTGTGTGTATTTACTAAATATTTACATAATAAATATACACAGTACACTCACAAATATTATGTAAACAAAAATGTTTATTTTGGATGAGACTGATTGCGATTAATCGTTTGAAAGCATCTATATACATAATTTTATTTAATTATTTAATTGGACAAAAAAAAATATATATATATATATATATTTTTTTTTTTTTTTGTCCAATTAAATTCCATCTTTAAAGAAAATGACCTTTCCCTCTGCGTTATCAATATCATCTGTTAATTACAGATTTTCAGTGTGCACTTAATTATTGTTCAGCCATCTACAGTGCTGTAGGAAGCGGATGTCATTTATTTAATTTGAGTCAAAATCAGTCAGTGAGATTTTTGAAAAACTAAAGGCTATTGCATATTTGAAAACAAGCGACTAGGCCTTTGTTGTCCTGCTCCAACTTCATGTTTCTTTAATATGGGGTCGTTAATATCCCATCTTTAATATCCCAAACATGATGAAATGGCTCTAAAATATCAGCTTTCCACTTACAGGCAACAATCAATAAACTCTCTTGGTTTAAATGTCTGTGGAGCTTTCTGTAGGGTTTCCTCTGCCAGCCAATCAGTATGTCCACTGGGGTTTTAGGCTAATAACCAAATGTGAATGCAGGGGTCTTTCATTGCATCTCTGAAGAGTTTTGAAATGCTGCGAATGGGTTTCCCTCGCGTTATTAGCCAAACTCAGTCATGAACTCAAAACGAATCTTAATTATTAAACAGTTGTTGGTTTACTGTTCTGTTGTCTTCTACTTTATCATCATTCAACTGTGCAGTGTCCTTGAGTGTTTTAATGGACACCTTAAATCAAATGCATTATTATTATTATTAACCAATTAATTAATTAAATGAGAACTTAACACACAATACGTTATAGTTACGGAAGAAAGGGATTCAAACTAGGAAAATCTAGTTATATAACATTATCGTTCATTTTAGTTCATTTCTCAATCTGTAAGAAATTAGTGAAATGAAAGCTTATAATGCGAGGGACATCTGTGTTTGCATTCAAGATTATTGTGTGGACTAAAGGAACAATTCACCCAATAATGAAAACCATTTACTCACCATTTTGACCCAATTAGTACTCGCCATGAAGCATCATGGATCTACATGTTCATTTTACAAAGTGCTCAGGGTTCAAGGGTTCAGAATATCTATTATACAGCCTTTATCAAGATTTGTGTTCTTGTTTAGTGATTGTGTTTCTCAGCGCTGAATTGTTTGGCCTTGCTGATGATGCTGAAATGGCAAAATCCAAGAAACATCTGACATTTGATGGTCTTATGTCGCAACATCTGAAAAGCCTCTTTCATTTAGCATTTTCTGATATTTTAGGGCTGAAATGGATCTGCTGAGATATTGTCCTGCGATTTAAATATAATTTAGGCATGTTGGCCGGTGGTTTATGGCTGTATATGAGTCCAGTTGTGATCTCTGATGCGTCGTTGGTTTTAATTCTTTGGTTTTCTCTTTGTTTTGTCTCTCAGGTATTTCCCGCCCCCGGGCAGACAGTGCTCCGCCCACACCTGTCAATCGACTCAGTATGCCGCCGCCCTCAACGACCACCAACACTACACCCCCTCACAACCGAAGGCATCGCACCGCTGTTGTTGTCAAGACAGGCAGCAAAACCTCAACGGTACAACCATAAAAAACAGAAGCTCTTTGACCTGCCTTTTTCTTTTTAGGGATTCGAGAGCAGGACACTGAAACCCTTTTGTAATTGTTAGAATGGCCAAGGATTAGTGATCTCCACCTAAAACTGTTCGGGAAGACCGAATGTGTCCATGGCCCTAAACGTCTGTGAGAAATTCTAAAGAAATCAGCAAAATCACACATATACAATATTCGTATCATTTGATAGAACTCCACTTTCCAAACAACTTTGCCTCTAGAAACACTGCTGTCAATCAAATCTGCATTGTTTAATAATCGAGAAGTTGTAAAAAAAACTACTTTTGGGAACTGTTCCTTGGTTTAAGGAAAAAAACACTGCTGTACAATCAAGGTCGATAATTATATTAAAAAAAAAAAAAAAAAAAAGTACTTTACCCTTCAGGGAGCTATGACAGGGTCGTAGAAAAGGGATGTGTCCAAATATTTCCCAAAGCCTATAAGTCCTAAGCACATGTGACATGATTCTAAACAAGCATGCAAAGTTTCACAGAGATCGGACCATAGGTGGCGCTGTAACAGTTAAAATGGATACAAAAACAGTATATTTCTATGGTAAATGACCTCATATTGCAAAAACAAATGTTTAATTTGTTCAAGATCTTCGATATTCTCATTCTGAACAACTTTGCCTGTTGGACCACTGCTGTCGATCGAATGCTTTTTAAGTATTTTACATTATTTATTTGCGACCTCCTCCAATCCGAGCAAAGGTGGTGCTACAACAGTCATAAATGCTAAAAATCGTCATATTTCTATGGTAAATTACATGGATTTGCCAAAAATGCTTTTTTCAATCACTGATTTGGGTTGTTACAGGCTTGCTAAAAAAATACATAATGTCTTTTTTCATATGAGACCCTTGAGTCTCGAGTCTCTGGGGTATATTTGCAACAATAGACAACAATACATTGTTTGGGTCAAAATTATCAGTTTTTCTTTTTATACCAAAAAACATTCGGATATTAAGTGTAAATCATGTTCCATGAAGATATTTTGTACATTTCCTACCGTAAATATATCAAAACTTTATTTTTGATTAGTAATATACATTGCTAAGAACTTAATTTGAACAACTTTAAAGATGATTTTCTCAATATTTAGATTTTTTAGCTCCCTCAGATTCCAGATTTTCAAATAGTTGTATCTCAGACAAATATTGTCCTCAGATGATGATGATTTTCAGATGATGTATAAATCTCAATTTCAACAAAGTGACCCTTACAATTGGTTTTGTGGTCCAGGGTCACATATGTGCTTAAATCGTTTAAAGAGCTTAAACCCTGATAATCGCTGCTTGCAGGTGTATTTTTGTTTTACATTAATTCACATTGTTCATTGTTGACTTCTAAAAGCCTGTGTACATTACTCTCCACTCCATAGACTGGTCAAACCAAAGTGTCTCACCAGCCGTCATCCACATCCCCTCTCTCCAGCCCAAACCAGACGAGCTCCGAGCCGCGTCCGCTTCCAGCTCCGACCCGTCCGAAGGTCAACAGCGTGCTCAATCTGTTCGGCCAGTGGCTGTTTGACGCTGCGCTGGTCCACTGTAAACTCCACTCCGGCCTGAGCAGAGACAGCAGCATGACCGGTAAGACCGTGATACGTGTTATAATCAATATATAACAATATATATCAAGTATTCCTGAAGCTCAAACACAAACAACACGTCATGGGTTCAATTCCTAGAAATTAATATGTTAATGCAATATAAGTCGTTTTGGATTTAAAGTGTCTCCCAAATGCATAAATGTTTATCAGATGAGAATTGCTTAAGTTCAGTGTTTTATACAAGTCAAAATTCACTTTCTGAAAATTGAAAAACACGCACTGTCTATTTATAAATTTGTCAGTGGATTTTGAAACTGGTGCAAGCACTTGAATTAAAGGAAAAGTTCACCCAAAAATATAAAATTTGCTTAAAATGTGTTCATCCTCAGTTCATCCGAGATTAGGATGAGTTTGTTTCTTCATCAGGTTTGGAGAAATGTAGCATTGCATCAGTGTCTCATCAATGCATGCTCTGCAGTGAATGGGTGCCGTGAGAATGAGAGTCCAAATAGCTGATAAATACATCTCAATAATCCACTCCAGTCCAACAAACACTGAAACAAATCCATCATTAAGACCTGTTTAACTTCAAACCATAATCCATAATAACACTTCCTCCAGTGAAAAAGTGTTCTGGTCTGAATCAGGAGAGAAATCTGCACAGATTAAACAGCGTTTAAAACTCTCTAAACAAATGTGTGGCTGGATTATAATGTGAGAGACCACAGGATATTATGGATATTATAGATTATGGGCTAATGTTTTAGCCAGAAGCAGTAGTTTGAAGTAATAGATGTGTAAATGATGGATTTGTTTCTTACAAACACGCAGCTTTTGGCTTCACTTGACGTTAACTAATGGACTGGTGTGGATTATTATGATGTTTTTTTTGTTGTTTTTTTGGACTCTCATTCTGACGGCACCCATTCAATCTGTGAGCAAGTGATTCAATGCTTTCAGCTAAAGTATTATTTTTTTTATTAATTTTTTTTATGAACAGTTAACGTATTTTCCGGACTATTAAGTCGCACTTTTTTTCATAGTTTGGCTGGTCCTGTGACTTATAGTCAGGTGCGACTTATTTATCCAAATTAATTTGACATGAACCGGGAGAAATGAACCAAGAGAAAACATTACCGTCTCCAGCCACCAGAGGGCGCTCTATGCTGCTCAGTTCTCCTGTAGTCTACACTGAAGACATAGAGCGCCCTCTGGCGGCTGGAGACGGTAATGTTTTCTCTTGGTTCTAAATAAATGCGACTTATAGTCCAGTGCGACTTATAGTCCGAAAAATACGGTACATGTATGTGAAGTAAAAGTATATTTATGATATGTTAACATTCAGCTTTCTAGCATTGAGAATGTGTGTCGTTAATCTAGTGTTATTCTTTATCAAGGAGTTATGTGGAGTCGTTAATAGCATTGTGCACATCTTTTCATTACTTGCATTGTTTTTGTTCAGTTAAAATTATTGCATGATGGGAAACTGAAACGAATGGGTCTTTAAAAGCACAAAGCAGAACGAAACGTCTGAATAGTTTTCTCTACTACTGCTGTTCTTTGATTTGTTTCCATTTTATCTCTGTTGTCTTGCAGCAACATTTTTCCAAATTCTTCTTTCTTATAAATCTTGTAAGTAGGAGCACAAGCTTTACCAGTTGCAGTTCTTTGGTTCATTTCAGTTTGTTAGCTTTTGGTTTTCTTTGGTTGACACCGTCACTCATCCATTGTTGCAGTTCTTGTTTTCTTGGGGCAAGAGACTCTTCCATCAAATGCTTGAGTTTAAGGTCCGGGGAGCGTTTTAACTGCTTCCCAAATCTCATTGGCTCAACTTCAACAAATGTTCAGGATCCTGAGATTACTCGAGTGTTTGTTGCTCCTTGACTCAACTTACCCACCATCATTAAACCCAGTTCCTATCTCCTGAAGGACCTCTACTAACTGATCTTCTCCAAGAGTTTCCCCCCGGCGTTTATTTGACCGCTTTTGTTTTATGTTAGCGTTTGAATAATTTGCTCAGTTTTCATTGGTTCCTTTTATGTTTTTGTATGGACGTTTCTGCATGTCGTGGATGTCGGTGCAGTTCGTTTCAGCCTTATTGTCTTAATTAAGGATGCTGGACTTTATAAATTGGTCTTTAATCAACGTTTGTCTGAGATGAAATCCAACTGAGATGCTCTGAAAACAGGGAGACTGACCAGGAGATGTCGAACAGCGCCATTATGGCACTGCAATGCAATTTTACGTGATCTGAACAAGATCGTTTCCTCTAAATAGATACAAATGTGCTGCTGAAGCAAAAGAGCCATTAAATTAGCCCTCGCTTCCTACCGCAAACCAGATTATGCAGACGTCCTCTTGTCAAACACATTGTGGAAGGATAAATCTTCTCTAACGGGAATATTTATAGCTACAAATGATGAATAATAACGGTTAAACCTAGTGGCTTTTTCACTTTCATAGATTTCACCAGAATAATTAAGTTTTTAAAAATAGATTTAAGCAGAACAACATTTCTGAAGATCATGTGACACTGAAGACTGTGCTGAAAATTCAGCAGCGCATCACAGAAATAAATTATATTTTAATAAATATTCACTTAGTAAACAGTTATTTTAAATTATAATAATATTTCATATTTTTTACTCTATTTTGAATCATATAACTCTAATATTGGTGAGCGTAAGAGGCATAATAAAAAAAAAAAAAAAAAAAATTATTCCAAATGTAAAAAATTAACATGCAATTTATTCAAATGTCCAACATTTTTATCTCTCTCAATGTCATATGCATTTAAAGTTGATTATTATTATCAAAATATTTTATGTAAGCTAATTAACTTAAAAATATTATTAAGAATGATTATTGTTATTATTATAATTAATGACATTTTGTTACATGTTTGTTACATTTGTAACATCTCATTGTCTTTAGCAGATTCCGAGTTTTTTCCTGCTCTGTCTGTCTGAAGATCTCTTTGTCGGTTTTCCCTGTCATGTTCTCCTGCGGTCCGCATGTAAATCCTCTCTGAGTGTTTGCTCTTGTCTCTCTCTGTCTCTCTCTCAGCCCTGGCGACTCAAGCTGGAGTTGAACTGAGACGTAAAGGCTCTCAGATGTCCACAGACACCATGGTGTCCAACCCCATGTTCGACGCCAATGAGTTTCCTGATAACTACGAGTCGGGTCGAGCCGAAGCGTGTGGGACGCTGTGCAGGATCTTCTGCAGTAAGAAGACGGGAGAAGACATACTTCCAGTGTACCTGTCCAGGTAATCACCAGCGGTTCCCTCCTCAATCACTACAAGCACCAAGACTGCATTTATTTGAAAGAAATGAATACTTTTATTCAGCAAGGACATCATAAATTGATCAGAAGTGACATTTAGAAAATATCCCAGTAACACTTTATATATTATGCTTCATAAAAGTAGTTTTAATGCATTAAATATGGCTTGTAATGCACTTTATAAAGCACTGCATGATCTCATGAAAAACCATTGTTATAATACATTAAGATAACTGGATATTCACCTTTAGAAACCTTCAAATATTATTATGCATTTTAACTTATAGTTATACATGTAAATATAATATGCAGAATTGAACGGTTATCAGTATAAAAATGCTGTTCTTTTGAACATTCTGATATTTAGCAGCAAAACGGTTTATTAGAGTGATTTCTGAAGACTGTGCTGGAAATTCAGCAGCGCATCACAGAAATAAATTAAAGTTTAACAGATGTTCGCATAGAAAATGGTTATTTTAAATTATAATAATATTTCACAATTTTTGATGTATTTTTAAATAAATAAATGCAACCTCGGGAAGCGTGCAAGTAAGTAAATAGCATTTGACCGCTAGTGTATCTGATGTTCTGTTGTGGCAGGTTCTACATGGTTCTCATCCAGGGTCTCCAGATATCAGACTTCATCTGCAGGCCGGTTTTAGCCAGCATCATCCTCAACTCTTCAGCTCTGTTCTGCTCCGATCTCAAAGGGATCAATGTTGTGGTTCCTTACTTCATATCTGCGCTGGAGACCATCCTCCCGGATCGGTGAGCAGTGACTTCTGATTTCAGAGTAATATGACTCCACCACGCTGTGTGTTTAATGCACGTTTCTTCTGCTCCAACAGAGAGTTGTCTAAGTTTAAGTCGTATGTGAACCCCACCGAGCTGAGGAGAGCTTCCATCCATATCCTGCTGTCCATGATTCCTCTTCCTCACCACTTTGGCAACGTCAAATCAGAGGTGAAAAAAAGACATCAGCATTTAGTCATTTACTCCGTAACTTGAGTTTAATTGGTTGTGGTTTTCTAATCACATTTGCAGGTTTTGTTGGAGGGGAAATTCAGCAATGATGACAGCTCTCTTCATGACAAGGCGGTCACCTTCCTCTCCCTGAAGCTGCGATTGGTCAATATTTTGATTGGCGCCCTGCAAACAGAGACAGACTCGATCAATACACAGATGATTCTAGGTACAGCTGCCGAAAACCTGATTGGATGAGCCTTGTTCAAAACCTTGATAACTGATAAACACAAACACAAACTTGCGACTGAACTCAAATAGAAATGTCTACCAGCCATTAGTTAAGCTAATAAACAGTTTTAATATTTTTGTGTTACATTCCAGTATTATTATTATTTTTGTTGTTAATTATTATTAATAAATTATTTTATAAAAGCTAAATATATATATATATATATATATATATAATAATATTTTATATTAGAATATTAGAATATAACACAATAGTAATAATAATAATAATAATATTGTTGTGGTTACAAAATTTTTAAAAAGCTAATTAATATTTTATAATGTTATATTCAAAAAGAATAATAATTAATATTGTTATTATTATTGTTAAATTATAAAAAAACTAATTAAATATTTTATATTAGATTATAAATGTAAAATAACAATTATTATTACATTTTTAGAAAAATAATTAACTGTATTAATATTTAGTTATATTAACATAATAAAAGTGATAATTATTCTGCATTATTTCATAAAAGTTAATTATACCAATTTATATTATTATTATTTTAAGATACAAAATAGTTATAATAATATTATTATTATTATTATAACATTTCTATATGAACTATATTAATGTTTAATTATAATAATGATAATGTAAAATAAATTCTTATATTATTTGATAAGTTAATTGCACCATTATTTTATATTATTATTTTAGAATACGAAATAGTAATAATAACCATATTATTATTGTTGTTGTTATAATACTTTATTAAAAGCTAATTAATCCTATTAACCATATCATGTAATATTTACAAATATTTTTATTTTCATTTTTATTATTCTATAATAAGCCATAAAAACAGTATGTGAGTTGTTGATTTTTTTTTGCACTTTATTAATAATAAGTATCAATAATAATAGCATGTGTGTCTGTTTTTTTACAGCGGCAATGCTGAATATCGTCCAGGATTCGGCTCTGTTGGAGTCTGTTGGTGTTCAGGATGAAGTGGTATGATTTTCTATTAATTCATGAGTTCAGAGAGAGCTTGAAGTAGGTTTGAAGTGGCAGCAAGGAGCTCTGCAGATGAAGAGATGTTAAAAAGCCATTGTGTCTCTGCTCTGTGTAGGGCAGCGTGGACGGAAGCCATTCTCTGGATAAGAGCCACAGTCGTAATAACAGCGGCATCAGCAACGCTAGCGCAGGCAGCTCCGAGGCTACGACTCCAGACAGTGAACGCCCCGCTCAGGCCCTGATGAGGGACTACGGTAAGCCCAGAGGGACACTGTGCACAACCGACCGATGCATTAAAGCTAACTTTGAGGAACTGCTTTTGTGAGTCACTTTGCATAAAACATCTGCTTCATGCATAAATGTAAATTCTTAATAAGATTTCACCCATTAATTTATACCAGTAATGCCAAGATTAATTCACATTTACCATATCAAGACGTTCGGTGAAAGCATGCAATATCATAAAAGACACTTAAACGTATTATGAAATAGACAGTATGTAAATAATCCCTTTTTTTTGCAACTGACTTAAAAAAATAATATTTCATTTTTAAATGTAAAAAAAAAAATTTGTCTTTTTTTTTTTTTTGCTTTTTTGCTTAATTTGAGACTTTTGTTGCATTATTTATGTGAACACAAAAAAAAACATAGAAATGTTTTTGATATGTTAAAGGGTTAAAAAATAAAACAAAATAACACTCAGTAACTTTGAAAAAAAAAAATTCATAAATGATTTTTATAAATATTTGCATAGTATAACATCTCCAAAAAAGTCTAATATTTAATCAAAAAATATAATTGTACAAAAACAACTAAGCTTCTATTTTAATGTTTTGGTCACTTTTGACTCCGAAGTGTCACCCAAGAATGAAGATGCACAGATTTCTGTAACTTCTTTTTAAAGCATTCATAAAGTGCATCCGAGAAATATAATCTCATGCATGTTTGTGGAAGTAGCATGGTGTTTGTCAAACATGCTGATGGTGCATTTGTTTTATATAGCACCATTAAACACAACTAAAGATGACCGGTGTGCTGTACAGTGAGATAAAGCAGACTAATAACATCGTGTCTAATATGCAATGCAATGATTTCTCATCACCGGCACATTTTAAAAACTGCACGTGAATGTCTTTAACCAGTTTGTGTTCTGTATAATGAATGCTTCTGTTTGATGCGGCTTGTTATTATGATTTGGCTGGACTCGATCATAGCGAGCGATGATGCATTCTTGTGCTCGTCTGTGTTTATGTGTATGGGTCTCGACTGCATCTGTGCCTGGCTTGCGTCTGGTGTGTGTGTGTGTTACTAACCCGCTGTCTGTGGCGTGCTGTGTGTTATATCCCAGCTCTCCACACAGACACAGCGCCTGGGCTTCTGATCCGCAGCATCCACCTGCTGACCCAGAGACTCAACTCTCAGTGGAGATCTGACATGAGCATCTCACTGGCCGCCCTCGAGCTGCTGGCCGGCCTCGCCAAGGTTTGCATTTAGATTTGATATGTGTTTATAGCCAGTGGATCCGGTTTTTACCATTTTATATATATATATATATATATATATATATATATATATATATATATATATATATATAAATTATGCGTGTATTTTTATATATATATATATATATTTTTTTTTATTATTATTATTATTATTATTATTAATGATTTTATTTTATTATTATTATTATTATTTTTATTTTATTTTTTGGAAAGAACTCTCTTCTGCTCGTCAAGGGTGCATTTAGTTAGTAAAAAATAAAGTAAAAATTGTGAAATGTTATTACAGTTTAAAGAAAACGGAATATATTTAAAAATGTAATTTATTTCGGTGTATTTTCAGCATCATTCCTCCAGTCTTCAGTGTCACATGATCTTCAGAAATCAGAATAATATGATGATTTACTGTTTTCTGATTATTATCAATGTTGAAAACCTTTCTGCAGTTTATGTATTTTGGAAATCGTGATACAACACTGCCATTTAAAAGTTTGGAGTCCGTAAGATTTCAAAGAAGAAAAAATGCTCAAAAGTGACAGTAAATTTTTTTTTTAATGTTACTAAAGATTTCGATTCCTTATTTCTAAATGCTGTTCTTTTCAACTTTCTATTAATCTGTGAATCCTTAAAAATAGAATGCATGTCGGTTTCAACAAAAATATCGTGCAGCACGACTGTTAATAATAATAATAATATTTCTTAAGCAGCGAATCAGAATACTAGAATGATTTCTGAAGGTCACGTGACACTGAAGATTGAAAATCAGACGGAAATAAACTACATTTGAACAGATATTCACACAGGAAACAGCATTTTTAAATTGTAATAATATTTTACTATTTTACTGCATTTGTTGTTCAAATAAATACAGCCTTGGTTTGTATGAGACATTTTTTGTAGTGTATAAACTGAGTAAACTGCATGTTTGTTTGTTGGTTTATGTCCAGGTGAAGGTGAGCGTGGAGTCGTCGGATCGTAAGCGTGCCGTCAGCTCCGTCTGCAGTTATATCGTGTATCAGTGCAGTCGTCCGGCTCCGCTTCACTCCAGAGATCTGCACTCCATGATCCTCGCTGCGTTCCACTGCCTGTGCGTCTGGCTCACGGAGCACCCCGACATGCTCAATGAGAAGGTACCTTACTGTCGGGAAGTGATGAAACTAAGCTTGCAATTGTATTCAAACTTCCACATTTCACTTCTCCAGCCGAATGTCACACAGGAGCCTAAGGCTGCTTAAGTGTGCAAGATGTACTAGTGAAATCAAGAAACATTGTGATGATTTCATACCACTTTTGATTTGCTTATTAAATAGAGCAGCAGTGAGATTCACATGCTCTTCTTCTTTAACTTAGTTTGCACGCCTCTAAGAAGTCTCTTCTGCTCAGCAAGTCTGCGCAGATTTTATTTGATTCAAAATACGGTAAAAAATGTGAAATATTATTACAATTCAGAATACATGTTTTCTGAGTGAATCTGTGTTAAAGTGTAATTTATTTCTGTGATGCTCCGCTGTATTTTCAGCATCATTCCTCCAGTCTTCAGTGTCACATGATCTTCAGAAATCAGAATAATATGAAACATTTCTGATTATTATCAATGTCGAAAACGGTCGTGCTGCACAATATTGTTGTGGAAATCGTGATGCTTTTTATTTTTTCAGGATTAAAAAATAATAGAAAGTTCACAAGAACAGCATTTAATTAAAACCGAAATCTTTTGTAACGTTGAAAATGTCAGTTTTGAGCAGTTTAATGCATCATTAATGACTAAAAACATTTTACTGACCCCACACTTATTAACAGTAGCATGCTTTATATATATTAATACATATGTTAAAAATAATAATTTGTGGAAAACACACCTTGAGTTTGAATCAGATTGTGATTTTTAACAGTTTAATACAGTCTAACGTCATAAACGTTAATATTGTGTCTTTAAGGATTGTCTGATCGAGGTGCTGGAAATCGTGGAGCTCGGGATCTCGGGCAGTAAGTCCAAATCCGGCGAACAGGAAGTGAAGTACAAAGGTGACAAAGAGCACAACCCGGCGTCGATGAGGGTCAAAGAAGCTGCTGAGGCCACGTTATCCTGGTTAGTGTCCGTCATAAACCACCACTGAATTATCTCCAATATATATTCAAACGATAAGCCCACTTCCAGAATAAAAATTCGGGCCCTGTTTTCCTCAAAAGACTTAATTTCTTTGCAACTGGGGAAAAACACATGAACATCTTGGATAACATGTGGTTGAGTAACTCCCAGGAAGTGTGCTCCTCCTTCCAAGCCTGCCTCTGAAGTGTGTGTGTGTGTGTGTGTTTCAGTATAATGCAGGTGTTGGGAGCGTTCCCGTCTCCCAGCGGTCCTGCGTCGCCCTGCAGTCTCCTGAACGAGGACACGCTGATCAAATACTCCCGACTCACCTCCACGTCTCACAGCAACTTCAGATACTTCGTCCTGGACAACTCCGTGATCCTGGCCATGCTGGAGCAGCCGCTGGGAAACGAGCAGAGTGAGACGACACTCTTCACATCTCACTCCTCTGGTGCATTTCTACTCCCGTTTCTAACCTGTGTGTTTGTGTCGGCAGACCCCTGTCCGTCAGTCACCATGTTAATCAGAGGCATGTCTGGTCGACACGCGTGGACAATGCAGCTCTTCCATCAGCCTCGAGAAGCAAGAGCCAATCAGAAGGTAAGACGCGAGCTCAACCACCAATCAGAACGCAGAAGAGCTTTCAGTAGCCAATCAGAAGCAGTGAAAATGGCCTGTGAGAGAATGTGCCAGTATATAGGAATGATCTGCATCTTGACAGTTCTGCTGATTTGCAACGAAGGCCTAAACGACTTATTTATTTAAAAAAGCAGTCAGCTTTTAAAGACACAACAATATTTGAAATGAAAATATTTGAAATGGATCATTTCAGCTATAAACTGCAAAGTAGTGGAAAAAATCAGCTTGAATGCTCAATTTAATGGCAAACAAAAGCATAAACAGAAGATTAGAAATTAAATTTTTTTGTCTGTTCAGATGTGAAACACCCACAGATGAAGCAGAAAATATCGGGCTCATGTTTGCATTTTCTTCTGCATTTATTTAAAATTCTAAGCTTATGCAATTCTGAGTTTGTCTTACAATTATATTTCTTTGTTTATTTTTTTATCTCGCAATTCTAAGTTTAAATATTCCAATTGTGTTTTTTGTTTCTATTTTTCGCGCAATTCTAAGTTTAAATCTTCCCATTCTGTTTTTTTTTATATTTTTCGCGCAATTCTAAGTTTAAATCTTCCCATTCTGTTTTTTTTTTATATTTTTCGTGCAGTTCTAAGTATAAATCTTCCCATTATGTTTTTTTTTTCCTATTTTACGCGCAATTCTAAGTTTAAATCTTCCCATTCTGTTTTTTTTTTATATTTTTCGCGCAATTCTAAGTTTAAATCTTCCCATTCTGTTTTTTTTTTCTATTTTTCGCACAATTCTAAGTTTAAATCTTCCCATTATGTTTTTTTTTTCCTATTTTACGCGCAATTCTAAGTTTAAATCTTCCCATTCTGTTTTTTTTTTATATTTTTCGCGCAATTCTAAGTTTAAATCTTCCCATTCTTTTTTTTTTTTTTATCTCGCAATTCTAAGTTTAAATCTTCCCATTCTGTTTTTTTTATATTTTTCGCGCAATTCTAAGTTTAAATCTTCCCATTCTGTTTTTTTTTTCTATTTTTCGTGCAATTCTAAGTTTAAATCTTCCCATTATGTTTTTTTTTTCCTATTTTACGCGCAATTCTAAGTTTAAATCTTCCCATTCTTTTTTTTTTTTTTTTATCTCGCAATTCTAAGTTTAAATCTTCCCATTCTGTTTTTTTTTTCTATTTTTCACGCAATTCTAAGTTTAAATCTTCCCATTCTGTTTTTTTTTTCCTATTTTGCGCGCAATTCTAAGTTTATATCTTCCCATTCAGGTTTTTTTTCTCTTTTTTTCGCGCAATTCTAAGTTTAAATCTTCCCATTCTGTTTTTTTTTTCTATTTTTCGCACAATTCTGAGTTTATGTCTTAGAATTCTGTTTTTTGTTTATATTTTTCAGTATCAAATAATGTCATGCATGTGAAAATGAAACAAATCATTGTAATCGAGCTCAAATTAAGACAGCAATCATGCATTTGTGGTGTTTTCTGCTGATTAAAGAGTAATACTAGACTTCGTCACCTTGCAAATGAATATCAAAAGCAAAAATGCTACGAAATGCACACATTTAGTGAGAAATTGTGTCACTGTTTAGAATCAGCAGTGTTGTGATTATACTTGGTCTCTTTATGTCCTGCAGCAAGTGTTTGTTCCTGAAAGCCGACCGGCTCCCAAAAACGATGTAGGGATTCGGTTTAATGTCAAGCACAGGCCGTTCCCAGAGGAAGTGGATAAGATCCCATTCGTGAAAGCCGACCTGAGCATCCCAGATCTCCATGACATTGTGGATAAAGAGGTAAGAACGTGAACTTTAGTATAACACACTTGACATTACTATCTGAACACTGTTGAGTTTTCACATCATGATAATTACAGAAGATTTTATCACAGTATAAAGAAATAAGTGCTGCACTCTTACTAACAATGAAGTAACTTTTGTTTCTTATAGAAGCATTCATACACATTAAAACAATAAAACAGCACACAGAAAAGGTTTCAAACTGATTAAAGTGCAAACAATAATAAATATGCTTTAAATAGCATTTTTTAGTTCAGATTCAAATGTTAAAAAAAAAGAGGTAAAATGTATCAAATTAACATTAATATATTTAACAATAATAAAGAATCAGAACATTAATTGAAATGTTAAAAATTTATAAACTAAGGTTATTATAATTCAAACAAAAAAACAAAACTGATAAAAAAAATTACTTTAAAATAAAATCAACTTAACCTGGCAAAAACAAATATTATATAAAAATATGATTTTCACGTCAGGATGTCGTCAAGCTAACTTTTCACATTTTCATTTAGATTAACTGAAGCTAAAACTGAAATAAAATAAAAAACATTAAAAGCTATATAGCTATATAAAAAACCTAATAGGAATTACAAAAAACTTTAACTAAAATTAAAATGTATTATGAACATTGATTATAAATTAAAACATTATTCAAAATATTAAAAAACAATAATATTTGTTATCTCACTGAAACTATATTATAAACAAATGTTTGAAAATAAATAGCCCGAAATAGCCTTTAACAGAAAAAGCCTTTAATAAAAAATGTAACAATAATGATAATAACAGAAATGGACTTTCTCATACTTTGCAGCATTGATTCAGTATTTTCCTGTTTATTACTGTGAAGCTGTTTTTCAACTATAGAAATAAAGGTGATAAAACTCGACTTAAATACTAGTACATGATGCAAAACGTGTGTGTGTGTGTGTGTGTGTGTTTCAGCTGGAGCAGCAGCATGAGAAGCTGCGAGGCGTGATGGGAAAGCAGATCGATTACGAGACCAAACTGGAGCACTGCACGGAGGACTTCTGGAGGAACAAACCCTTCCCAGATCCACTGACAGACTGTAAACCTCCGGCTCCCGCTCAAGACTTTCAGACGGCCCGCCTCTTCCTGTCGCACTTCGGCTTCCTGTCACTAGAGGCGCTCAAGGTACCTTTTCAGCATTTCAGCTCTTCCTTTTCATCAGTTCCAGCTGTCAATTCTGTTTACAATTACATCCTTTGAAATGTGTACAAATTGTGTACAATTATGTTAATGTAAAAAAAAAAAATTATATAAGATTATTTTTTAACAATATCACACTCCATTTGAGATTTTATTTTATTTTTTTATTTTTCATAAAACACACATTTCCTAAGTGAGGAGATACGATATTATTATTTTTTTTGTTAATTTATTACTGTTTAGATACTATTACTGTATTTTTATTTTTAAAATTACATTTATTTTAATTTAATAATAAAATAATTTCTATAATGAAAAAAAAAATTATTTTTTTAAAACAATATCACACAGTATTTGTGCTTTATTTATATATATATATATATATATATATATATATATATATATAAACAGACATTTCCTATATTAATGAGGCGATAATATTATTTTTCTTTTGTTAATTTATTATTATATATAAACTATCACTGTATTTTTGTACAGAATTTATTAATTTGTTCTAATATATATATTTAAATATATGATAAAAATATTTTTAAACTATATCACACAACTTTTGCGATTTATTTGTATTGTATTTTATAAAAAAATGAAAAAAATGAATTCCTAATAATGATGAAAAAACATTGCCCTAAATCTGGCTTGTGTGTGTGTCTGATTATGTGTGTGTGTGTGTGTGTGTGTGTGTGTGTGTGTCTGTTCTCTCAGGAGCCTGGAAACAGTCGACTGCCTCCTCACCTCATCGCTCTGGACTCGTCTGTGCCGGGTTTTTCTGACGACGTGGGCTGCTTGGACCTGTTACCGTCCCGGCCGTGTGACACCGTGTTTATCTTCTACATGAAAGCTGGTCAGAAGAGCAGCCAAGAGGTGAATCCTCGTCAGTGTCCTGCTGGGAAATGCACGAGTTCCTACAGCTTTAGTCACACTGAGCTTGTGTGTGCAGATCTTGAGGAACGTGGAGTCGTCTGCAAACGTACAGCCTCACTTCCTGGAGCTGCTGCTGTCTCTGGGATGGCCAGTGGAGGTCAAAGGGCATCCGGGATGGACAGGGAGTGTGTTCACCAGCTGGACCATCAACACATCCAACGGTGCTGAGACGCCAGGTATACACTCACACACACACACACACACACGTTTGTTTTTGTGTAAAGTGTGTTCATCCCATAGGTGTAATGGTTTTTATTCTGTACAAACTGTATATTCTATGTCCCTTCACCAACCCTACACCTAACCCTAACCCTCACAGGAAACTTTGTGCATTTTTACTTTCTCAAAAAAACTAATTCTGTATGATTTATAAGTGTTTTGAAGAATGGGGACATGGGTTTTGTCCTCATAAGAACCCTCTCCTTGTAATACCTGTGTCATACCCATGTCATTATACAGAGATGTGTCCTGATATGACACAAAAATATGCCCACACACACACACGTAATCAGAAACACAGTCACACACACACACAATACATACAGATACACAGACACACACACAGATACACGGGCATACACACACACACACACACACACACACAAAGGCACAGACACACACACACACACACACACACACACATTTCCTATGTAAAAGAAGGAGATATGATTAAAATGTTTGTATAATTTTTTTATTTTACTATTATTTATGTTTTTTATTATTTTGTCTAATTTTTAGTAACTGCAGTACTTTAATGCAGTATTTGTATTGAGGATGTATGGTGCACTCTTGTTTTGTTTTTTTCACTGTTCATTTAGTAATATTCATAATACTATTATCAGATTTTTTTCATAATTTTAATTAAATATTTTTATAAATTTTTAAGTTTCTCTTCAACTTTAACTCTTATTTTTTTGTAATTTTAGTACTTAAATTTACTTAATTTAGTCACTAAGGCAACATTTCTAATTGGGTAAATATGGTATGCTTCTCATTTGTTAATTTATTTTTTATATACCATTGTTTATGTTTATTGATAATTTATTATATTTAAAAATAATAATAATTTTCATTTTAATTTAAACAAATAAAAAATATTATTGTTTATATTTCTATTAATTAATTTAATTTATTATTTATTTTCGTTTTAGTTATTTTAGTGCTTCAATTTAAACTTATTTTCTTAGTCGATTATTTTTGTATCTAATATGTATATTTTATTTCAGCTTTATTAGAATAAGAAATGACTTTAATAGTTTTAGTTGATGATAACACTGGTTTATTTTTAGGTAGAGCACTTGTCACATGGTCTAATTTAGCAGATTATTTTATCATGATAACAGTAAAATGACAAGAAAACATTTGTTCATTTTTATAAATGTATAATTACAAAATACATAATTAGCAACAAACATAAGTCAACATGATTATCTGAAAACATGTTTTACTGTTTTCTCATGATCAGACTATAAAGTGTGTGTGTGTGTGTGCGCGTGTGTTTCTGCATGTGTGTGTGTGTGTGTGTGCATGTGTGTGTGTGTGTGTGTGTGTGCAGATGATTCAGTGGCTCTGGGAGACTCTGGCGGTGGTGTGTTTAACGGAGAGAAGCGGGTGCTCTATTACGCAGACGCTCTGACAGAAATCGCCTTTGTGGTGCCGTCCCTCAGCGACTCGTCCGGTAAAACACTCTCTCTCTCTTCACTTCCTGCATGCTTTCAGATCGGTTTCTGTATTAAAACACTTTCAGCTTTTATTACATTTGTGGCTAAACAGAAACGTGACTTTGAGGCACCATCCTAACACACTGCAGAGGACTATTAATGGAGTATTGATTTCTCCATTAGTTTAATGCATGTAACCCGTTTAATGAATTCATATTGATTGTTTAATATGTTGTTCGTTTCTCCGGCTGCAGCGGAGTCCTCGGAGCACAGTTTCCCGACGGCAGACTCCGACTCTCAGATGGAGCTGTTACCCAGTTTACTGCAGCAGCCCAACCTCACGCTGGAGCTCTTCCCCAATCACTCCGACAGCATGGGACCCTCACAACGAGTAACTCTCTCCTCTCTGATGTATTCCAAGTGTTTGAGCGCTAGTGTGTAATGTTTATTTCTCGCGCTCAGTCCCCGACAGTGAAAAGCAGGAAGTTGCCGGCTGGCCGGACGATTCCGCCGTTAGGACCCGACACCAAAGTGTTGGTGGTGTGGGTCGAGCGATACGATGACATAGGTAACACGTTTTCCACTTATATAAAATTCCTGGATTCTCAAAATATATCCTACATCAAATTTTCCCCGTTTCTCTCAGAGAACTTTCCCGCGTCGGAGTTACTGGCGGAGACGAGCACCGGTGTGGAGACGACCGTCAACAGCAGCACGTCCAGGTAACAGAGCGATGCTGATGGCAGTCCCTGAACTGATCTCAGTCACCCTCACACATGGTCTCTCTCAGGTCCAGCTCCTCAGAGAAGGACGTTCCCATTATATTCATCCATCCGCTGAAGACCGGCCTGTTCCGGATCAAACTGCACGGTGCTATGGGCAAATTCAACATGGTCATTCCTCTGGTGGACAACATGGTGGTCAGCAGGAGATCACTGGGTGAGTGTGTGTGTGTGTGTGTGTGTGTGTGTGTGTGTGTGTGTGTGTGTGTGTGTGTGTGGTTGTAAATGAAGTCTGCTGTGATGAACGTGTCTCTCTCACTCTCTCTTTCACTCTCTCTCTGTCTCTCACTCTCCCCTCTCTATCTCACTCTCTCTATCTCACTCTCTCTCACTCTCTCTCACACTTTATCTGTCTCTCTGTCTCTCTCACTCTTTCTCACTCACTCTCTCTCACTCTCTTTCACACTTTCTCACTCTTTCTCACACTCTCACTCTCTCTCACTCCCTCTCTCACTCTCTCTCACTCTCACACACACACACACACACACTCTCTCACTCTTTCTCACTCTCTCACTCACGCTCTCACTTACTCTCTCTCACTCACTCTCTCTCTCTTTCTCTCTCTCACTCTCACGCTCTCTCTCACTCTCTCTCTCTCTCTTTCTCTCTCACTCTTTCTCACTCTCTCACTCACGCTCTCACTTACTCTCTCTCACTCTCTCTCTCTTTCACTCTCACGCTCTCACTCACTCTCTCTCTCTCTCACTCACTCTCTCTCTCTTTCTTTCTCACTCTCTCTCTCTTTCTCTCTCTCACTCACTCTCTCACTCTCACGCTCTCACTCACTCTCTCACTCGCTCTCACTCTCTCTCTCTCACGCTCTCACTCTCTCACTCACTCTCACTCACTCTCTCTCTCTCACTCTCACGCTCTCTTTCTCACTCTCACTCACTCTCTCACTCACTCTCTCTCTCTCTCACTCGCGCTCTCTCTCTCTCTCTCGCACGCTATCACTCTCACACTCTCTCACTCACTCTCTCTCTCTCTCTCTCTCTCTCACTCACTCACTCTCTCTCTCTCTCTCTCTCTCACTCACTCACTCTCTCTCTCTCACTCTCTCTCACTCTCACGCTCGCTCACTCTCACTCACTCTCTCACTCACTCACTCTCTCTCTCTCTTTCTCTCTCTCGCTCTCTCACTCTCTCTCTCTCTCTCTCTCTCTCGCTCTCTCCAGGGTTCCTGGTGCGTCAGACTGTAATAAACGCGTGTCGGAGGAAGCGTCTCGAGAGCGACTCTTACAGCCCTCCACACGTGCGCCGGAAACACAAAATCGCAGAAATCGTGAACCGTTACCGTAACAAACAGCTGGAGCCCGAGTTTTACACCTCGCTGTTCCTGGAGGTCGGTGAGACGAGCCTCAACCCGTGAACAAACACAGAGCAGCGTGGGTTTGGATGAGTTACACAGAGGATTATCAGTCCACATCTAGAGACTGAGCCTTTATCTCTCCTTTGAATCACATAAAAGCCTGTCAGCTGTGCATTTCACCCCACAGTACAAAAAAATTCACACAAATATATATATACACTGCAAAAAAGGCTTTTCTTACTTGTCTTGTTTTCAGCTAAAATATCTAAAAATTCTTAAATCAAGGAGGATTTTTAGACCAGTAAAAATTATGTCAAAACATGTCAAAAGTACCTAAGTGAGTTTTTGCCTGAAACAAGCAATATAACTGGCCACTGGGGTGATAAAAACAACCTTGTTTTCTGTTTGAAATAAGATTATTTAGCTTGTTTTAGGCAAAAACTGACTTACTTTCAACATTTCGACTTGTGTTTCTGAATTTTTAAATAAAGAATCCTTCATGATTTAAATTTTTTTAATATATATATATTCATTTTTTAAATTAATATATATATATATATATATATATATATATATATATATATATATATATATTTATTTATTTTTGGCTGGAAACGACATAAAATCTAAGTATGAAAAGTATTTTGTCTAGTCAGAGCATAAATGCACACACACACACACACACACACACATATATATATATATATATATGGCATGAAGAAAATAAAGCCTTTTTTATTGTATAATTTATGACATTATTTTCATGGTGTTTCAGCACATTTCCTCCTAAAATTGTCAATACATGCATTTTTTTTTTAAATGCAATATCCCCAAAATCAAATGTGATTTCCATTTTTGTAATTCCATAAAAATACTGTAGTGCATTTTTTTTTTTTTTTTTATCAAATTGACGTAATCAATAGGCAGCACAAAAAGTACCACCACAATGTGTAAATATGTACTATAAGTGTAATTAATACATGATTATTTTTTGCATTTATTTTTTGCATTGCATTGCATTCATGAGAATGTCCATTCATTTAAAACAGGCTTTATTTTCTCCATGCAAAGCTATTTTTTTGTTCTCGTGATTTTTGGAGTGAATGATCACGGATTGGTGAGACTCATCCTGTTACTGTACTTCACATTGAATGACATTTTACTTCATGGTGTTTATTATTTGAAGGAACGTCGTCACGTGAAGCTCTTTCCTCTAAAGCACTATGAAATTAAACACTAACCTCCAGCAGCCAATCGTCTGATGCTTCTTCCTCTTCCTGTTCCTCTTCGGGTCATGCGTATCTCTCTTCATCAGTGCTGCTGCTCTCTTTCTAAACGTTGTTTCCGTGATGAGGAACGACTGAGAAACACGTCTCATGTTTGCATTTTGATGCCAATAGCAGAAAAAGTCCTGTTTTTCAGCGCACCGATCCTTCCCATGATGCTTCACTTCGACTCGTACTGCATTTCAGTCGAAATACATAAGGGCTTATCATTTATTTCTAGTGTTTCTGACTCTCTCTCATTTGCCAGAATTCATTTATTAAATCAAACTCCGTATAGAAAGCACTACAGGAATAACCCATGTAAAATATTCCTGTTTCCATCTGCATCCAGTGTTTATTTATTTCAGTTTCTCATTATTAAATGCAGACGTCACCCAAACACAGAGTACGTTTTGATGTCTGGTTATTGCTAATAACGTCTCATTTTTGTGTTCAGAAGCTCCCTGCGTTTCTTTTGTAAGAACAAACTATAAACGCCAGATGCTCTTTTTCCATGTGTAAATATTGGCGGCATTGACTTTGTATAAAGTTTGACTTTCTATGTAAATCTACGCAGCGGTGTGAAGTTCTGCTCACTCATCTTCTGCTATTGATTAGGGACGGCTTGTTTGTATTTATGCCATCCTATATGTGTCCAAACGAACCATTGGATATTGAATGTAACACACATGTAATGAAATAAAGATTTTAATGAATTCTTATCAGAGAATGGCTGTGGATGCTGTGGGTGTGTTATTATTATTCGGTTTTCTCCTGCTCTCGTTAATCATGCTGTTATCTCTTTCAGCTAAACCTAATTATTACACAACAATCATCTTGCATGATGTTTTTCACGAATAGGACACAAAATAGAGCAAGTTAAAAGGTAAAAAGCAGCTTAACATGCAAAAAAAAATATTTCCAATTCAGTACATAATAAGAGCTGTTTTATTTGACATGCATTTCATGTGAATTATTGCAACAAAAAGTCATTTTAAACCTTAATAATGTAATAATAATTTTATGTTAGTTAGATCGTAGTTCATCCATCAAAACGAATGGATATTTTCCCAGGGAACATATGATGTCTGTATTTATTCCTTGCCTCCTTAAAAAGGAATAGCTCAACAATCTTTACTGTGATTTGTATGTGTATATCCTGCTCTAGATACAGTCAGACAGTGTTCAGGAAGGTGTAGTGAAGTATTAAAGCAGACAGATCTGTTTTCACTGAATCTGGGTCACGGGAGCCGCAGTCAGGTGTGTGTTTGACGCTCCGTGTTCTGCAGAAATACACAGACACCGATCCTCAGCAAACTGCTCTGATGATGAGAATAGCACATGATAAATCACTTTAAAAACTATTTTAATGTCTCCTGTCACAACCTCTTTCTAATGGGTTTTATAGAATGAAAAGTCAATTCGACCAGAATTGTGTAATTTGTTTAAATCTGATCTTGCTGACATCACATTTATTATTGTTGTTATTTATTTGCATTTGTTGACCACTTCTATTCAAACTGAGGTCAGTTTATTTTATAGTTTTTATCAGCATTTCATTGCATTTAGTCATATTTACGACTAATTATAATTTTATGTTCAGCTATATTTTAGTTTAAAAATCATACACTTCAGTTTTAATTTATCACACAAATTGCAGCACATACACACTCTCACACACACACACACACACATACTGTACACACTCGTTCCCACACACACACACACACACACTGCAGCACACACACACACTGCAGCACATACACACTCGTTCTCACACACACACACACACATACTGTACACACTCGTTCCCACACACACACACACACACTGCAGCACATACACACTCGTTCTCACACACACACACACACACACACACACACACACTGCAGCACATACACACTCGTTCTCACACACACACACACACACACTGCAGCACATACACACTCGTTCTCACACACTCACACACACTGCAGCACATACACACTCGTTCTCACACACACACACACACACACTGCAGCACATACACACTCATTCTCACACACACACACACACACACACACACACACACACACTGCAGCACATACACACTCGTTCTCACACACACACTCACACTGCAGCACATACACTCACACACACACTGCAGCACATACACACTCGTTCTCACACACACACACTCACACACACTGCAGCACATACACACTCGTTCTCACACACACACACTCACACTGCAGCACATACACTCACACACACACACTGCAGCACATACACACTCGTTCTCACACACACGCACACACACACACTGCAGCACATACACACTCGTTCTCACACACTCACACACACACACTGCAGCACATACACACTCGTTCTCACACACACACACTCACACACACTGCAGCACATACACACTCGTTCTCACACTCACACACACACTGCAGCACATACACACTCGTTCTCACACACACACACACACACACTGCAGCACATACACACTCGTTCTCACACACACACACACACTGCAGCACATACACACTCGTTCTCACACACACACACACTCACACTGCAGCACATACACTCACACACACACTGCAGCACATACACACTCGTTCTCACACACACACACACACACTGCAGCACATACACTCACACACACACTGCAGCACATACACTCACACACACACTGCAGCACATACACACTCGTTCTCACACACACACACACACACACACTGCAGCACATACACACTCGTTCTCACACACACACACACACACACACTGCAGCACATACACACTCGTTCTCACACACACACACTGCAGCACATACACACTCGTTCTCACACACACACACACACACACACTCACACTGCAGCACATGCACATTCTCTCTCTCTCACACACACACACATCGTCCTGAGTGTGTGTGAGAGAGTATGTGCTGCAGTGTGTGTGTGAACTGCTGACTCACACACTCCCTCACTCAAACAGCACTGGATTCATGGCATTGTTCTCCTCTGAACTCCTCTGTATCACACACACACACACACACACACACACGAGCCGACCCACAAAGCATCTGACTCTTCAGTCACACCTAAAAATATCTGCATGTCTTTCAATCCCAATAATTGATGCTGGAGATTTGATCTATTTTTAGTGTACAGATGAAGTCTGTTCCCCAGCTTTCTTCACTTCAAAAAATGTGATGGCATTAGAAAGAAATATTTATTAACTTTTACATGTATGCGCTTTGCAGATGCTTTTAAACACACTGACCCTGCACTGAAGGAGTTAACCCTTCACGTCTGTGTCTGTGTCCCGTCTGAGCCAGCAGAGTTTCTATATCACAGTTGTGAGTTTTATGTCTTAAAATCGAGTTTACATATCTCATTTCTGAATTTAGATCTCAATTCAGAGTCACAACTGTGAGTTTATATCATCTATCTCAGAATTGTGAGATAGAAACATGAGATGTAAACTCAGAAATGCAAGATAGAGTTTAGAGTTTATATCTTGCGTTTCTGTTTTATATTTCTGGGTCTGATTCTGAATTTACACCTCATATTTCTGAGTTACATCTTGTATTTCTCCACTTATATCTCATAATTCTGAGTTTATATACTTTTTTATTTTACCCTGAAATAAAGCCATAACTTCTCCCTTTCTCTCATCTTCTCTTTTTGAGTGAGCATGAGATAACGAAGTCAAAGATAGTTTTTGTTGTTGTTGTTGTTGTTGTTGTTTTTATATTCCATTCCATTTATTCATTTGACAGACGCTCAAAGAAAAAGCAAACAATTCATCACGAGGTGGAAACAAACATGAGAAGTGCTTGTTAAACAAGTTTTCAGTCATCAGTTCAAAACAATAAAAGAAAAAACTGGAAAAAAATGTTTGCTGCAGTGAAGATGCTGTTAAATATAGAAGACTGTGAGAAAACAATGCATCTGCATCTACATAATGTTTTTCTAGTAATTCTGTCACTACTTTTCATTTAGGGTCGGGGGTGTTGTGGAACATGCATTTATTAGAATTGCATTTATTAAAAAATTTATTACAATTATGATGTTAACAAGTCAGTTTGAACTACAAATTTCACGGTTAAAACAGATACACAGACCAAAAGGTATTTACATTAAAGCTTTTATTAACATGCTTCTAACCCAAGAAATATGTTTCAATTAAGGTGTACATATTCATCAGGTAATTAATGTGAATTTTGCTGAACCCATGACCTTGGCATTCAGCAACAGACACACACACACACACACACACACACACACATACATACACAAAAACATTAATATAAAAATGTACATTTGATTTTATATAATTGCATTTAATTATATACAGTATTGTTCAAAATAATAGCAGTACAATGTGACTAACCAGAATAATCAAGGTTTTTAGTATATTTTTTATTGCTACGTGGCAAACAAGTTACCAGTAGGTTCAGTAGATTCTCAGAAAACAAATGAGACCCAGCATTCATGATATGCACGCTCTTAAGGCTGTGCAATTGGGCAATTAGTTGAAAGGGGTGTGTTCAAAAAAATAGCAGTGTCTACCTTTGGCTGTACAAACTCAAAACTATTTTGTACAAACATTTTTTTTTTCTGGGATTTAGCAATCCTGTGAATCACTAAACTAATATTTAGTTGTATGACCACAGTTTTTTAAAACTGCTTGACATCTGTGTGGCATGGAGTCAACCAACTTGTGGCACCTCTCAGCTGTTATTCCACTCCATGATTCTTTAACAACATTCCACAATTCATTCACATTTCTTGGTTTTGCTTCAGAAACAGCATTTTTGATATCACCCCACAAGTTCTCAATTGGATTAAGGTCTGGAGATTGGGCTGGCCACTCCATAACATTAATTTTGTTGGTTTGGAACCAAGACTTTGCCCGTTTACTAGTGTGTTTTGGGTCATTGTCTTGTTGAAACAACCATTTCAAGGGCATGTCCTCTTCAGCATAGGGCAACATGACCTCTTCAAGTATTTTAACATATGCAAACTGATCCATGATCCCTGGTATGCGATAAATAGGCCCAACACCATAGTAGGAGAAACATGCCCATATCATGATGCTTGCACCTCCATGCTTCACTGTCTTCACTGTGTACTGTGGCTTGAATTCAGAGTTTGGGGGTCGTCTCACAAACTGCCTGTGGCCCTTGGACCCAAAAAGAACAATTTTACTCTCATCAGTCCACAAAATGTTCCTCCATTTCTCTTTAGGCCAGTTGATGTGTTCTTTGGCAAATTGTAACCTCTTCTGCACATGCCTTTTTTTTAACAGAGGGACTTTGCGGGGGATTCTTGAAAATAGATTAGCTTCACACAGACGTCTTCTAACTGTCACAGTACTTACAGGTAACTCCAGACTGTCTTTGATCATCCTGGAGGTGATCATTGGCTGAGCCTTTGCCATTCTGGTTATTCTTCTATCCATTTTGATGGTTGTCTTCCGTTTTCTTCCACGTCTCTCTGGTTTTGCTCTCCATTTTAAGGCATTGGAGATCATTTTAGCTGAACAGCCTATCATTTTTTGCACCTCTTTATAGGTTTTCCCCTCTCTAATCAACTTTTTAATCAAAGTACGCTGTTCTTCTGAACAATGTCTTGAACGACCCATTTTCCTCAGCTTTCAAATGCATGTTCAACAAGTGTTGGCTTCATCCTTAAATAGGGGCCACCTGATTCACACCTGTTTCTTCACAAAATTGATGACCTCAGTGATTGAATGCCACACTGCTATTTTTTTGAACACACCCCTTTCAACTAATTCAACTAATTGCCCAATTGCACAGCCTTAAGAGCGTGCATATCATGAATGCTGGGTCTCATTTGTTTTATGAGAATCTACTGAACCTACTGGTAACTTGTTTGCCACGTAGCAATAAAAAAATATACGAAAAACCTTGATTATTCTGGTTAGTCACATTGTACTGCTTTTATTTTGAACAATACTGTAGCAGTATCAACTATCAATTCTGTGCAAAGCCATTAAAACTAAAAATGGATCTTTAACCCTCATGTAATATTCCAGGTCAGTTTGAACCACAGTTTTACCGATTTTAAAGTGTTTCCATGTTTATTTAATTTCATCTAGTATTGTGTGAGAAATATTGAATTCAATTGGGAGTCAGTTTTACCCAGAATTGAATGATCATAATCCTAATTGAACTCCAGGAGTGGCTGAGAAAGCATCATGAGATCATTTCTGAACATGCTGTTCCCGAGTCTCGGTGTTCGGCAGCTCAGATGTGAGCTGAATGATCTGAGATCACTCTTGATTTGATTAGCAGGGACTGGAGCGGCTCTCGTGTGTCTCGGGAGGTTTATTCATGTGTTGATGCATGTGTGTGTCTTTGTGCTGTGGAAGTGAATTAGCATGATCTGTTAGCTTTTTTGACATTTCTGACAAACACACAACAACCCAGAATCATCTCAAATTTCACCGTGATTCAACTCTCTTATACTGTTTTCCGTATCATGAGTCTTCTGCAAAGGAAAGATCATCTGATGCACATGTGTTTTGTCTGGTTTTAGAGTGTTTTGATTGAGATCAAGCAGGGGTGACCAGCTAATAAAACCATCATAAGCTATTACAGAGATTGCATTTATCTATTAAACCTGGATTTGGAAACAAACATTACTTCTGGCTGTAATCAGTGTATGATGCTTGCCTTTGAAAACCCCAAACATGCATGCATTACAAGTGCAAACTGAAAAAAAATAAAAGCATTCCTTATCTGCTGTTAAATAATAAATGAATGCATTAACGACTGAATGAATGGTTTTAGTGGGTTTTGGGATCGAGTGTGTGTGACCAGCTTAAAACAGCTTATTAAACAATTGCAGGTGATTACAGAAAGGGCATTCATTTACCTACTAAATATGGATTCAGAACTAAATCAAATATCGATAATGGCTATAAGGTCGTGTATGATGCAATAGGAATAGGTCATGCAATAAAAAATGCAGATTATAAATAATAATAATAATATAAAGTTCCTTACCTCCTAAATATATATATATATATATATATAGTCATGATAGTCCGAAGGCTGTTATAGGCGATACAGAAAGGTGATTTATCTATTAAATCGGGATTCAGAACAAAAACAAAAATCAATAATGGCTTTAAGGCACTTAAAGTGTGTGTGTGTGTGTGTGTGCGTGCGTGCGTGCGTGCGTGCGTGTGTGTGTGTGTGTGTGTATCATATCAGGACACAGCTCTGTATAATGACATGGGTATGACACAGGTATTACAAGGAGAGGGTGACTTATGAGGACATAACCCATGTCCCCATTTTCAAAACGTTTATAAATCATACAGAATGAGTTTTTTTGAGAAAGTAAAAATGCACAAAGTTTCCTGTGAGGGTTAGGGTTAGGTGTAGGGTTGGTGAAGGGCGATAGAATATACAGTTTCTACAGAATAAAAACCATTACACCTATGGGATGAACACACTTTACACAAAAACAAACGATGAGTGTGTGTGTGTGTGTGTGAGAGAGAGAGAGAGAGAGAGAGAGAGAGAGAGAGAGAGAGAGAGGCTGCAGATCGTCTTCGCGTCGCTATTGGCTTCTCGTCCCTCGGCGCCGCGCAGTGATGCTCGCACCTGGCGAAGGGCGGAAGAACCGCAGCATCAGCACCAGCGGATCTCCATGACGACAGCAGCATCTCCAGCATGGTGCAGAAATCCCGCAACGGCGGCGTGTATCCCGCCCCGCAGGCCGAGAAGAAGCTGAAGGTGGGTTTCGTGGGGCTGGAGACGGGAGCCACGGAGTCGAGCCGAGACGGCGCGCTGCTGATCGCGGGCGCGGAGGCGACGAAGCGCGGCAGCATCTTGAGCAAACAGCGCTCCAGCATCTCCGGGAAGAGGCCGCCGAAGCGCAACGCGTTCTACCGACGCCTGCAGAATTTCCTCTACAATGTTCTGGAGAGACCTCGCGGATGGGCGTTCATCTACCACGCTTACGTGTGAGTACCATCACAACAAAGAGCTTCTGGAGCGCTTTTGTTCGCGCACTTGATGAGATGTTTAGAACAGAAGAAGGGCTGCTTTCTGTTTCGCAAATGTTGCAATCGAACAAAGCGATCCTTGGTGTTTCTTTAATATGAATAGTTCGGATTAGAGCCAGACCTTTCATTGACATCATCTTGTGCTTCTTTGTAGAAAAGCACTTCACGTTTACAGCGTGGCAGGATTGTTCTAATCATAGAACATGATTGTGACGTTTCCTCAGTTTATTCTCTATTACTCTTAAAATGCTTTGTTTAAATGCATATCTGCCCAAAGAATTTTTCACAGACTGCGGTGAATCGTTCTGTTTGTGACTTCAGGCTCCTGTTCTTCATAGTAAAGGGTTGTAAAATGAAAGGTGAACTGTTACCTGCTGTATCTCTATAGTGCATGTCATGCTTTTTACAGAAGTTGTCATAAAAGAAGGTGATGTTGTTCCTTCCGCTTGCTTATCATTCTAAGAAGATTAAAGCTTTTTTAATGGTATTAATATTTCAGTTTGGAGCCAGATCTGCCTAGAGAACCCTTTCACGATCATTGTGTTGAGTCGTAATGTTCTTTTAGCTTCTGTTCCTTGTAGAAAAGCGTTTACATGTTTGTCATCTTTATAGAGTTGCAGGATTGATTAATAGAAGATGATGTGACGTTTAGGATGAACACTTGTTGTGCATTTCATGCATTTTTAGCAATAGAAGATGGCACATTTTTCTTCTGGTGGGTCATTATGTCTATCTGAGAAGATGCCTTAAACTTTTAATGGTATTTATATTTTAGTTTAGTGTTTAGGTGAAATAAACATCACAGCTGGATTGATTATCACCAAAGTGAAGCTGTCTTCTCCCGTGCTTCTGTTTTGCATCTAATACAGTTATGGATGTTTAATGGCAGATCGTTTTAAAGGCAGAATATGATTCTGTGTGCATTTTTGGTGGTTCATTATATCACTCCGAAAGCTTGTCTTGTGATATTGCTAGTTATTATTTACCTTTTCGTGCTCAGATTTCATGCTCACAATGTGTTGGGATTGAAGGTTCTCGTTTCAAGCTGAAGAAATCCAATCGAATGCCATTGAGATGCGCATTTCGAGCTTGTGAGAGATTTAGTTCCACATTCCCTTGTTTTCGCTTGTCGTTGTTTCTCATTCTCTCCACTTTTTTTTTTTTTTTTTGTAACTCCCACTGTATTATTAACCCGTGATCAACATCTGGGCACGATCAGAGCGAAACACAGAAGGCAGAATGACAAACAAACAAATGTCTGCAATCACAGAAACATGCTGCAGAAACACTGAAGTGATTCAGAAAATACTGCATGTGGTCAGTTTCCGTGCATCAAAATACCACAACAATCACATACTGTGGCATTACTGGGTGATTATCCATACCATTGTATCAAAGTTGAATGATGTATTGACAGCATGTTTGGTGATATCAGCTGCAGGTGTAGATGTGTTCACCAGCGACCCTGTTTTGAAGCGTTACCCTCCGACCGCGTCTAATCTCACTCAATTAAGCGTGAGTCAGCGGCTCATTGAAGGCAATGTGAGGAGCTGGTTTCAGCACCACGGCTCGTGGACAGCTCCTGTGACTCTCACAGCATCCTGAGACACAGATGCATGAACAGGAACTGCATTTACACTCAGTTCACATATAAAACTACACCATAAAGAATGGAAAGAAAGGTCATTTATAGTTAAAGAATGATGCACAAACATCATTATTGTTATGTTACGGTCATTTTGAGTATTATTTCCGTAAACTTGGATTCAATCTTTTTACCAACTAGGTTTCTTTAATGTTGCACATGTTTTTTATTCTGGTTTGGAGCTGATTGATGGTACACACCTCAGTTTTTGAGTATTTATTTCCTGAAATTATACACAAATAATGCCTTTTCACATAAAAGCTGATGTGTTGATCATCAGTGTTTATAACAGTACTCATCTGTTTGGTTAAATGTTAAAACATCTCAACCTCAACCAGCCCAAAACAGCACTATTTACTCTCTTAATTGTCTTAATTAAAGGTGAAATAACAAAGAAATTAATAGTGCATATTTTATCTTATTCAGGACTGTAATACCGTATAATCACAGTCTTTATTTACCAGACGTCATATTGTTTTATCATCTTTTTTTTCTTCTTCACAACTGCAAATGAATCATATTTTCCCCATTTCTCCATTTATTTCCTTCTTATCTGATGTACTTGTTTCTCTTTATCTGGTTTACTTTTATCATAATTATATTTAATTAATCAACAGACTCGTTAGTCGTTGTTATCATGAATCCCTAGCATCTGGATTATACAGTATCTGGTCAAATTAGCAGTTGTGTGGGTGTAGATACAGGATTAGTTTCTAAATGGTCCTCCAAAGATTTCTTTCCATGGCAAAGTCCTCTTAGTCTCACTCAGATCTATTCAGAAAAATATGATAGATATGACAGGTTTAACATACATTTACAGTAAAAAAGGTATATTTCATTAACTGAAATAGTTAATACACTACATGATTAAAATGTGCTTTGTACCTTTTATAATATACTGCTACCTTAAAACAGATGATAAAGAGAAAACCACTTGATGATTTAAAGTTCATTACAAGTAGCTTTCCCAAATGCCGAATTAAACACTAATATAGATGCATGCAAAACACCATAAAATAATGCATTAGACATTAAATTAATAACATAAAATGTAACATCAAACCTAATGTACATAACTGACGAGATAAAAATAAGAAGAAACTCGTTCTTTTTTAACTTCCAACGTCAATATTTTATTGTCAAATTCCCATTAGATTTGTTACAGATTTCATTGTATAGAAACTTACCATTAACCACTTATTAGGTTTTTACTGCAGTGTTTTATAATATTTTATGTAATTATATGCAGTGTAGTTTTCCCGTTTTTAAAGTTTTAGTCTTTATTTATTTGTGAAAAAGATGCAATATTATGTCTTTATTTACTCACCAAAAGGAGATACACACGTCTCTCATGTGATGACATTGTGTTATAAAACACGTCTTATGTGGCCTTTTGGTCGCTGCTTTTATCTGTGACCAGCATCAGTAATACCCATCATTACAGAGTCATGTGTACTGTGTGTGTGTGTGTGTGTGTGTGTGTGTGTTTGTGTGTGTGTGTGAGCTCTCAGCTCAGGTGTGAATCAGTCACCATCATTTAAGTTTGCTGTGAAAGAAGCAGCATGGTTTCAGGCCGACAGAGACGCGTCCGGGCATTCGGCCCTGCACCGGATGAACACAGTCTGATTCATGAGGCACTTCGGTCGGTTTATATGGAGCTGTTATTGTGCCACACCATTACACTGACGAAGGAGACGCACCTCATAAATATGCACTTTCTGATCAGCTGAAGCATTGGTTTATAGCAACCAGAGAATCAGTTCAAGCTTTTAGTCTTGATGTGATGGTCAGTCCAGGTCTTCTGATGTTATATAAAAAGATTTGTGTAATGAATAGACTCAAATATAATCATTGTTTGTTGATGGTCAACTATGAGCTTTTTTTGTTCCACTTTTTCCATTTTCTTTGCATTTTTATTTTTTTCAAGATTAGGTGTCCTGACCTTCCTTCATTTGTATAAAAGCTTGGCCGAAATAATTTGAAATAGTTAAGATTTTGAAAATGTTTTTTAATGAAATCTATTCTACTCACCAAAGGTGCATTTATATAAATAAAAAAAACAGTAGCAATTTAGAAATATTATTGCAATTTTAAGGAACTGCTTTCTGTGTGAATCTGTGTTAAAGTGTAATGTATTTCTGTGATGCTCCGCTGTATTTTCAGCATCATTCCTCCAGTCTTCAGTGTCACATGATCTTCAGAAATCAGAATAATATGATGATTTACTGCTCAAGAAACATTTCTGATTATTATCACTGTTGAAAACTGTCGTGCTGCACAATATTTTTGTGGAAACTGTGATGCATTTTATTTTTCAGGACTCACAGATGAATAGAAAGTTCAAAAGAACAGCATTTTAATTTAAATAGAAATCTTTTGTAACATTATCAATGTCTTTACTTTTGAGCGATTTAATGCATCCTTGATAAATAAAACAAAAATCTCCAAACCCCATATTTGTATTTGTCAACACTGATAATAATCAGAAATGTTTCTTGAGTAAATCATCATATTATTATGATCTCTGAAGATCATGTGTGACTGGAGAAATGATGCTGAAAATACAGCTTTGATCACAGGAATAAATTATATTTTAACACATATTCATACAGAATACAGCTATTTTAAACTTTAATAATATTTCAGAATTTATGATGTATTTTGATCAAATAAATGCAGACTTGGTGTGGTTGTGGGACATTTAAAGTGATTTAGAGGACGGTGTCTTCCTGCAGAGCTCAGTGTCACTCCGTCTGTCAGTAAGGGAAGAAAAGAGGGAAAAACATCACCTAACTTTCATTATCCGCTGAGTAAAATGCTGCTTTTTCTGTTTTGTGGGTTGAATTGCACCATCTGAAAGCTACTATTTCAATCACAACAGCCTGAGATGAAGCCATCATGAAAGGAAGTTTACATTTTGCGACCCATTTTCACCTTCTAAAATTATATATTGTTGAGGGAAGCTGGACATTCACTGAGATGAAAGTGTATTTTATCCATCAGGAACTGATTGGACTGTCAGAATGAGTCAGATCTTGATTGTTCTTGAGCAAAACACTCATCTTCGGTTTTGTTTTGAAGGTTTGAGGTGTTTGACAAGCTGTAAGCAATGCATTTCATCATGTGTGTGTGTGTGTGTGTGTGTGTTGGCATTTAGCCGTCTGTTCTGGTATTTGGCTTAAATGACCAAAGCATCTGCAACCAGCAGGAAGTTTAATGACTGAAATGAAGTTACAAACCTCCAAACTGTGAAAAATAAATCATATGTGAGTGTTCATATGTGTGCATGTGTTTATTACTGATGAATGCCTTTGACAGCATTTCATTTCCATACATTTACATGCTTTTCACTATATATATTTAATTTAATTGAACCAAACATGTGCAACTGTCTTTATAACTCTGTATACAGCTTTCATGACCCATTAGAAGCTCATCAGAGTCGGTTTAGTGGTTTATTAACTGTATTTATTGCAGCATGTGTATTACAGCCCTAATAAAAGCATCAGTCAAGCACACTGTCCTAACATCCTCATAAAGCACACACACACACACACACACACACACACATCAGCATCCTGACCTGTGTGAAGATCACAAACATCCAGTGTCCCACTGAGGGTTTACTTTCAGACATTTTCTTCTTCTGCACTTTCTGTTTTTCACTGTGTTTTAGGGAGTTCCTGTTTTGTTTTGTTTTTTAATGATATTATGTATTTATGATATTTAGCAGCACATCTCTAATGCAGTGAAACACAGATTGTGGTTTCTGTATCATTCTCTCATTGGCTGATGTGTCTGTAGTTTATCTTAAGGTGAGCATTACTGTAGAATTATGGACTTCAACAGAGGTTCTCTCTCTCTCTCTCTCTCTCTCTCTCTCTTTCTCGACCAATCGAGCGACCAACCGAGTGAAAGAAAGAGTTCTGACAGATCGGTCAACTGAGAAACCTTTAGGACCTTCAGCTTCCAGATTCAGTTTATAGACTTACTGATCTCTCTCTCTCTCTCTCTCTCTCTCTCACACACACACACACACACACACACACACACCATCAGATGAGTGTGTGTAAGAAAGAGATCACTAAAAAAGAAAAACTCACTCTCATGTCCAGTGGATGTGTAGTCCATCTTCAGTGGAGCACAGAAGTGTAGCAGGATATTCATGCAATTAAAAAGCGTGGTAAAAAGCATGGCCATAAATATTACACAATATCTTAAAAGTAGTCCATATGACTTATTAATATCAAATCAGGCTTGTATGCAAAAATGCATTCGTTCTTCAAAACTGATCCTTATGTGCTAATGATGGTTTGTAGGTGTACTGTCACTTTAAGACGAGAACGTCACATGCTTCTGTAACCTCCTTCACACTTCAGAAAGATCTGTTGTAATGAGTGCTGTCATGTGCTATTAGAGTGTGTGTGTGTGTGTGTGTGTGTGTGTGTGTGTGTGTGTGTGTGTGTGTGTGTGTGTGTGTGTGTGTGTGTGAGGGTCACGAGCGAGTAGGTGGAAGTGCACCTGTGATGTCATCGATTGCTCATAGTGCTTGTGTTCTTGTTAAAAGCCTTTAGATCTATAATGATGTCTATTTATTGAGCAGGTAAAGCAGAAGAGGTCAGATCATCATTTTTAGCATTTCAGTTTATTTTTAGCATTTTACTTACAATGTAAAATAGTCATCCATTTAGTCTTATACCAGTTTTGCATCCTCTCTCTGTTCAGATCAGACTGAAATGATCGATCTTTTAACATTGTGAGCTGGAAACATGATAACGTTGGTCTATTTTTCCATCTTCTTTTATTATACATTGAAAATATCTGATTCATATCGTTATGGACACTGGGATACGCTACCATTCAAAAGATTTAAAAAAGGAAATTAATATTTTATTCATCAAAGATACATTAAATTGATCAAAAGTTACAGTACATTTAAGAATTGTAAAATTTATCAAACAATTCATATTTCAAACGCTGTTCTTTTGAACTTTCTATGAATCTGTGAATCCTGAAAAATAAAATGCATCACAGTATCCACAAAAATATTGTGCAGCGCAACTGTTTTCAACATTAATAATAATAATAATAATGTTTCTGGAGCAGTAAATCATCATATTTTCAGGATTTTGTGTGACACTGAAGACTGGAGGAATGATGCTAAAAATTCAGCTGTGCATCACAGAAATAAATTACACTTTAACACAGATTCACACAGAAAACAGCTTTTTAAAATGTAATAATATTTCACTTTTTTTTTCTTTTTATGCTGTATTTTTGATCAAAGAAATGCAGTCTCAGTGAACAAAAACGTTTGACCATCAGTGTACTTTTCCCAATTTGACCAATGTGACTGTATTGTTCCAGATTATAAACCCAAAAGTGATGCTGTTGTAAATTTGTGGATCATTCATAAATGCTTGCCATCAATAACTTGTTTTCGGGGTTTTTTTCCGTTCTGAAAGCTCCTCATCTATTGCATTTTACAAGTTTTTACGTTTTAACGATGGATCTGCTCAACTCTTCTTCAGCAGTCCTCTGCGGTTCATGTTTGAGGATTTGATTATATTCGCAGGTCTTCAGAGGGTTGTGGGGAGCGGCAGCGCCTCGTTATGAGCGTCTGTAATTACTGTAATCAGGTGAGCAGAAGCTCCGGCGACTCCAGAAGAAAACAGTTCATTAGAACAGAAGCATTAACGCAGGAGGTTTAATGAGCACGCTAATGATGTAGCTACATGTGTGTATGTGTGTGGTTTCTTAAGTGGATTAGAATAATGTCCGTGAAGCTTTGTAATGACTGTAATGTCTTCCTCTTACTGATTTCATTGTTTCATTCTCATGAATCCATCCATCCATCCATCATTCTCTCATTGCATGTGCCTCATAAACATTAAAGCTTTGTAAATGTCCTTGTATTCAGATTTAAATTGTGCATCCTGTTTGTTACATCAGTTCAAATTCAGGGACTGGTATGAAATTAAACTAAATTTTTGGGGGAAATTATTAAAGATTATTAAGACTTAAGTTCAAAAATCTCCCGTTACATTTGCACATTTGCATGATGCGTTGAGTAGTCATGCATTTCTGTGTGTGTGTGTGTGTGTGTGTGTGTGTGTGTGTGTATGCGTGTGTGAGTGTGTTATAGTATGCGTGCTTGTGTGTGTGTGTGTGTGTGTGTGTGTGTGTGTGTGTGTGTGTATCATATCAGGACACAACTCTGTATAATGACATGGGTATGACACAGGTATTACAAGGAGAGGGTGACTTATGAGCACATAACCCATGTCCCCATTTTTCAAAATGCTTATAAATCATACAGAATGAGTTTTTTTGAGAAAGTAAAAATGCAGAAAGTTTCCTGTGAGGGTTAGGGTTAGGTGTAGGGTTGGTGTAGGGACATAGAATATACAGTTTGTACAGAATAAAAACCATTACACCTATTTTCACAAAAACAAACGTGTGTGTGTGTGTGTGTGTGTGTTTTGGCTCCCTGTAATCACTAACTGCTGGATCAGGAAATGTAGTTTCTCTCTCCTGATTTCTCCTTCCTGTCTGGATGATTTATTGTGAATCAGAGATCTACGGATGAAGGAGCCAAATCAGTCAGTATGAGAGCCGTAGATGAGGAAACGCATGTGTGTGCATCCATTAGTGTGAACGATCGGATATACAGAGGAGAAAGTTCGATTATCTCAAGGAAACCATCATGGGACGCCCTGAGGCTATTAGGAAAGAAAATCACACTTGAGATTGTGTGTGTGTGTGTGTGTGTGTGTGTGTGTGTGTGTCATACTGGTCATCAATGACTAATCAATGACAGGAACATCTCATCTACGGTTATTATACTTGGGTCTCAGACACTATACAGAATCTGTGGTGTGTCTAATACTGGACTGAAAGTCTTTAATGCCTTCTTGTCCAGTTAAAACATCTACATTTCAATAAATATTCAGTAAATGTACTTGAGAAGCTACAATCCATGAGATATTGAGCCTTTTCAGAAGATGCATCTCTAATATGTATGTTTTGCTTGTAATTTTTTTTTCTATTTTAATTCATAGTTTGAACCAGTTTTTAATGGTTGTTTTTTTTTTTTTGTGCTTTAAGTTAATGTTTATTTTGTTTAAAGTGACAAAAATGCTTTTGTTGTTGTTGTTGTTGTTTTTGTTAACTACACTATTTCACTAGTTTTAAGTATAAACAAGTGTAAAAAATCTGCCAGTGCAGTGAGACAAAATACAGGCTTACTTATATTTGCAATAAAATAGATTAAAATATTTATTTTTTATTTTTGTGCAGTGCGTGTGATAAACCTTGACTAAATAAATTATGCTAATAAAACTCATAGTTTGTTTTTCAAAAGTACAGTATTGTTGTCACATCGTGTTGTTGTGTTGTGGATGATGACATACTAGTCTTTACTGTCTTAACCAGATAAATCAGAAATATCACGTTGACCAAATCTCATGCAATTCACAAGTTAGACGGCTGTATGCAGCATAAACCACACATGTGATGGAAATCTAAGTTTTGTGGTGATGCACACATTAAACTCACTGAATTTCCCACTGGAAAACTGCTTCCCGTCCCAGGTGTTCTCTGCAGGAGGACAGACGGCTCTCCTCCGTATCGATGTGGGTGTTTTGTTCGGGATCAATAATCTATAATTAGAGCTGTAGTCTTGTCATCTAATCCACTGGACACAGTTACACGAGCCGAACGACAACAGTCCTGCTTTGAAATCAAGAGTTTTCTTGTTTTTAATCACTAACTGTGCATTTAATCAACAGTAAGAAAAAAAACTGGATAGAAAAACAAATAATATCCTGGAAGAAAAATATTTTAGATATGTTTCGTTAACTGTAAAAACAACAAAATGCAATGCAAAATTCAAAGAAAACTCAACACACAAAATTCCTTCATATATCACCAGACTTCTCTTAAAGTGGAAGGGGTAGGTCTTAAATACATCACTGAAATGTGGTAAACTGGTGACAATATGATCTTATGATCATGCATTTGACAGAAAAATCATGCAACACCAAGTCAGTTCAAGTGAATTCATTGTTAGTTAATTTCAAAATGTATTAATGCATTTTTTGGAAATCAAGATTGTGTCTGTTGATGTTAGTTAATGCACTTTGAATTAACAAAGAACTATTGCATTTTTGTTTACAAACATTGTTAGATTATATTAACTAATGCATTAATGTGAACAAAAGAGGCCTTGCAAAGTGTTACCAAAAATGTCAAACCAGATCGATTGTTTCTTTTAGAAGATTATTGAGCAAATAGAGACTTCTGAAAAAATGAGCCCAAGTAAAGATATTCAATCTTTCAGGCAAATGTCAGGGTTTTTTTTTCAGATTAAACTAAAGAAATTTCAATGGCTGAAATAAAAAAAAAAATATATATATATATTATTTATATTTATATATATATATTTTATATATATTCAGATTATTTTATTTCATTTAGTGTTCATGGTTTTAGTTTCTGTTTTCATTAACGATAACCCTGATACAAAATCAAATTAAATTATTTAGTTAACACACATACAGTAGTCGTCTTGGACAAACACTTTTGTCATATTCCCTACACTGAAAAGTTTGCCTGGCAACAAAGAATTTTTATTTATTTAATATTAAATAAATATTTATTAAATAATATTTAATTCCTACACAAACACTCTGATTGGCTGTTGCATTGAAAATCCCAAAACCCTGTCTCTCGTCTTTCTCTCTATCGTGTTCCTCTCTATCTGCATTTGTTAGTTAGTGCATGCTTTTCGTGGTTCTTTTCATCTAATCACCAGCTAATTAATCCTCGTTAAACACAGGACAGTCCAAGCACATGTTCCTCTTGATATTCTTTAGGAGAAAGTGCTGACATAGATGTTTGTGAGTGTGAAGATAGAGCTAAAAAGGCAGAAAACTGCTGTATCTTTGCACACGTGGCCAGCAGAGAGTCATATTGCATCCATATTGCATATTAAATCCAATTACACTTTACATGCCCGCTGGGAAGTATTAGTGCACCATGGCCGTCGACACACTCTTTCTCCTGCTCTCTAATAACTGAAATGATGTTGCTGTGAAAACAGAGAAATCAAGACACAAGAGTGTCATCTATCAGTACAGTGTCATCACTATCAATCACTGTCACTAAACCTGTTCGAATATTACTTTTTACCTTTCCATGAACCTCTAACACGACCTCGCAGAGAAATAATAATATAATAATAATAATAATAACACACTTTATTTTATATAGTGCCTTAAAAATAAAAATAATAATAATAAATGAAGTAAATTCCTCTATGATCATGATGTTAAATTAAAGTGAAGAAAAAGTGAGCCTGCACTAGAGAATTATTTTTCAAAATGAATGAAAATAATACATGGATGTCAAATTAATCGTTTTGATACAATATTTCTTTATTCCTTTTTTATTATATGTAATATATATATATATATATATATATATATATATATATATATATATATATATATATATATATATATATATATTACATGTATGTGTATATTTATTTATTACATTTTTTTATATTCTAAGAATACATACTGTGGAACATGAAATTATACATATATACACATTATTTGATGTATTATTGTTTTATGTATAAGTGCATGTGTGTATGATCATTATATTATAATATTTTATTATATTACAGTGTATGAACACACACATATATATATATATATATATATATATATATATATATATATATATATATATATATATATATATATATGAATTAAGTTTGAATTATAGACAGAATTTATTTATATGTAATATATATGTTATAATATATTTAATAAATTTAAATCATGTTATTATTGTAAATTTAGTATTTTTTTATTTTTTATTTATCCTTATTCACATTTGCATACAGCACTATCATTTTTATTTTGTAGTATGAAATGTTTTTTTGTTTTCTAATGAAAATGCATTAGCTCTAATAGTTTTTAATATGTTATTATGTAATTATACAGTCTAATTTTGTCATGTAGCTTGTGATGTAACTGCTTTCTCTAAAGGTGAGTTGTCAGTTTAGATTAGCTGTTATTTTTCTCTAGTAGTTGATATCTGCATTTTTTTGACACTGCATTAGGTAATAATACAAAAACACATCTCCCTGTAGAATTTACTGCCTGGGTTGGTGAGACTTATAATGTTTGTGTCAGTAAATAGTTTGTGTAATGTGGTCATGCGGAGGGCTAGCGTGTGCTAGCTCAAGCCTGATATCCCGCTGTTCCTCACATCAGCAGCCAGCTCAGCACTTCCTGCAGGATTCTTAGAGTTTGTCGAGAAACCGCAGCAGAGCTCATGCTGACAGAGAGATGATGAGAAAAACAGTGTCAGCAATGCATTTACCCACTTTACTGTGGCATTTGAAGGAGAGATAACACATATACACTTGATTTTTGTCTCTGTTTGCTGGCAATTCATTATGCCAATCAAATCAGATCTGTTTACTGTATTAATACATGCATTTGGTTTTATTTTGCACAAATTACATGCAAATTCAATTCACATCATTTAAAATGTTTTTATTTTATTTTTTTCTAGTCATTTCAGTTTTCTGCTGGTTTAATACATGCATTTGGTTTTATTTTGCACTAATCACATGCAAATTCAATGCACATCATTTAAACAGGTTTTTTTTTCTTGTCCTTTCAGTTTTCTGCTGGTTTTCTCCTGTCTGGTTCTGTCTGTGTTCTCCACCATCAAAGAATATGAGAAGAGCTCAGAAGACGCCCTCTACATCCTGGTATGTATTATCACAGGGGTATTGATTTAACACGTGTGCATTGATCTCATGCTAACATGTCGTCTGTCTGTGTGTTTAGGAAATTGTAACCATTGTGGTTTTCGGAGTGGAATACATCGTAAGGATCTGGTCTGCAGGATGTTGCTGTCGATACAGAGGATGGAGGGGAAGGTTAAAATTCGCCCGGAAACCTTTTTGTGTTATCGGTGAGGATTTCTAAAAGCCTGCAAAGCTACACGGGAAACTTTTAATTTTAAAGCTATAAATGCTGATTTTACAGAAAAATACTATTTTAGTATTTCTGCTTCAAAATGTAATATACTTGCTGTTTTGATGCTTTTAATATTTTGTGAAATTGAATATAAATTTCTGAGTGAAAATAGTCAAAGTAATCCAAAGTAATTTTTTCATCAAGGATGCATTTACTGTGACTAAAAAAAGTGAGAGTTAAGATGTGCGATTTTACAAAAGATTTCTATTTCAACTAAATGCTGTTCGTTTGAACTTTCTATTCATTAAAGAATCCCCCTCAAAAAATAAAATGCATCACAGTTTCCACAAAAATTCAACTTTTTTCAGCATTAAAAATAACCAGAAATATTTCTGGAGCAGAAAATCTGAATATTTTCATGATTTCTGAAGATCATGTGACACTGAAGACTGAAGGAATGATGCTGAAAATACAGATTGATCACAGGAATAAATTACATTTAAACAGATATTTACATAGAAAACAGTTGTTTTAAATTGTAAAAATATTTCACAATTTTTAAGGTAGCTATTTTATTTTACCACATGCCTGTATGCTTGAAGTCACTTGTCAAATTCATGCAAATTTGCATATTTCCTATCACATATATATAGCTTGATCAGTTGCTGTTGTATTTTTCAGACATCATGGTGCTGATCGCCTCGATCTCAGTTTTGGCCGCTGGAACGCAGGGGAATGTGTTCGCCACCTCGGCCATCAGGAGTCTCCGATTCCTCCAGATTCTCCGGATGATCCGCATGGATCGGCGCGGGGGAACCTGGAAGCTCTTGGGATCAGTGGTCTACGCTCACAGCAAGGTAACCGAAGATGATAAACTCTCCTGAAATGGTTCAGGTACCAGTAAAACTTCCAGTCGGCTCATGTAAATCTCATCCCGCATTCTGGCATTCCCAATATTCACTGTAGGACTTTAATTGGAGATGCATCTGGTCTTATTTAGCACATATCATTAGAAATAAATGCAATTCATGGTAATATCCATGCAAAAGTTTTAAAGTCAGCATGAAATCAGTGTTAACTTTCTTAAGTCATGTTCCTAGTCTTATTGTGAATGATTAATCAATGCATGTTGTTCCAATGGAGTGTTACTTTTGAATGGGTTTGTTACCTTCGAATGTAATGAAAATCTTATTGTGGGTGATTTATCAATGCAATGTTGTTCCAAATTGATCTAAATTCAAAATGTAGCAAAGATTCCCTTTTTCAGCTTCAGTATCCTTTCTCATGCAAAAATATCTCAGATGATGGACTTTTTTCAGTTGCGAATGTAATTTCATGTTATTTTAAAACATGTTTTGAAGTCTTTTGATGCCCTCAAACAGTGCGTCTGAAGCATGAATCAACAATATACAAGCTCAGTTTCCAAACCGCAAAGTACTAGTTCAGTTGCTCTTAAGAAATATTGACCAAATACCAAATATGAGAGGTTTGAGAGGTTTATTGTTGCTCTGGCTGCTCCACGAGGCCTTTCGCTCTGCAGATATTGAAGATTGAAACCACAGGAGTCTCTCATGTGACATTTGTCAAGCCCAACATTTCCTGTTCGTTGTTGGAGTGGGTTCTAGAGGTCAGATGCTCTTCTGGAACGGATCTAATGGCCTCTTTTTGGCTCGGTGTGGCTGTGTTGAGAAGAGGAGGAAAAGGCCAAAGTGGGGCGGAGCTTAATGAGACATCCTGATGAAGTGTCAGCTGATGGATGAGTCTTGGCAACACAGAACATAACCTCGTACTGTAAATGCAGGGCACACAGTCACAGATGGAGAACTGACAGGAACGAGACAAGCAGAATATTACATCGAATGCAGATTGTGTTGTCATCATTGTCTGTGCTTTGAAGATCTAGTAAAAATTGGCAAAGTTCAAAAGAACCTTTTGCTTATCTTCCCAATTTACATTTCTAAATGTTCCCTGAACGTTTATAGTTTCCAGGTTCTTCTCTTTATGTTTTAAAAGCATTTTTCTTGGTTATTTGAATGTTACTTTTGAGTGTTGTTTTTGAATGATAGTGTTACATCCTTTGAGTGTTACTTTTGAATGATTCTTTTAAATGGGAGTGTTACATTTTAATGTTGCTTCAATTCAATTTTAATTTTGAGTGTTACTTTTAAATGGGAATGTTATTTTTGAGTGTAACTTTTAAATGTTGCTTTTGAATGGGAATGTTACTTTTAAATGATTCTTTTAAATGGGAGTTTCACTATAGAGTGTTACTTTTGAATGCTAGTTTGGAATGGGGGTGTTACATCTGAATGTTGTGTGATTCCTCAGCAGTTTTGTGCTCTGTGAAAGCATTGGGGGAACATCATCTGTTGTTCTGGTGATGAAAACATGTTTACTCTAACAAAGGGATCCATTAATGATTTTGCATGTTCACAGTAAACATACTGAAATATGAATGAGTTTTAAGGGAGTTGCATGCTAGCAGTGTGATGTGAGGAAAGGAAAGCCGGCTGTGAAATAACACCATTAGTCTGATTAATAATTAATGCTGACCATATTAATTGAAAGAGGAAAACAGGTTAATTATGACAAAATGGGTATCTGCACTAAACTGATCAAATGTGACAGTTAAGACACTGATAATGTTACAAAAGATTTCGGTTTCAAATAAATGCTGTCCTTTTGAAATTTCCATTCTTTAAAGAGTCTTGAAAAAATAAAATGCATCATGGTTTCATCAAAAATATTGTGTTGATGATCTAATCGTGATTACAGTAGTGAGTGTGCACTTTACAGTTATCATTGTTGAAATAAAGCTGAAATAAAATAGAAATATTATATGAAAAACTTATTTCAGTTTACATTTAGTTGAGGCCATACAATCACTAGCTGTCACTAAAATAAATAAAAGCTAAAACTGAACTGAAACTGAAATTGAAAATAAATGAAACCTAAATGGTAGGCTAATATTAAAAAAAACAGAACAAATAAAGATGAGAGCACATAAGAATATTGCAACAAATGTAAGAAAATTTCAAATGAAAACATAAAAGATTTAAAACCTATAATATTCCATAAATAATGCAAAAATAATGCAGATAATATTATAGTTTGTTTTAATATTTTTTATTAATTTAGTCATTTTGTCATTTTTACTAGTTTTTTTTTAAGTAAGTCTATATAGTTTCCATTTTATATTTTAAGTTTTATTTATTTTATTACAGTACATCAGGATTAATTTAATGGAAATAAAAAATGTTGCCTTCGTAATTAGCTTAAATAAAATTAAACAAATCAGGTCTTCATTTTTGTTTTATTTTATTTCAGTTAAAGTTTTTTCTATTTCAAGTAACAAAAGTTGCTTTATGGATTTAGTTGACTATAATATCCCTTCATCATACAAGTTATTTTATTTCAACTAACAAAAATGTAATTTTTTGTGGTTTGAGTTATAGCTAACTATTATAAAACACACAAAAGTGCATCACACTTTAGCCAATAGTAAAATAATCAGAAGTGCCATTTGCAAAACTATTGCCATTTTAGTGCATCCTCGTCCTCATCATCATCTTCATCATTCATAAATTGTTGACTTTTAAACAGGCAAAAACATCAGAGAAGACACTTGATATTGATATTTGTTGATGCTGTGTTTAACAGGAACTGATCACGGCGTGGTACATTGGCTTCCTGTGTCTGATCCTGGCCTCGTTCCTGGTGTACCTCGCTGAGAAGGAGGATAACCAGATGTTTGAGACCTACGCCGATGCGCTCTGGTGGGGTCTGGTAAGACTTTTCGCTTGAACAAATGTGCTTGAAGTAATGTGGCATGTCCACAATCTCTCATAATGCGGTCTGAGATCCATATGGTTTCATGAGCAGATTGCATTCGACTTGCTACTTCATTTAAGCACATCATTTGTTGTCTTGGCGTTCTGTAAGTGTTCTGGTGTGGAAGCGATTCTGCGGTGCTTTATTAAAGAGTTAATCAGCCCTCGGGACTCCAGTGAAGCGCTGGTGGGATTCCTTTAGAAATAAACTCAAGGACATCAGATAGAGACACAGCTGAAGTTTGCACAAAGGACTCTGTGAGGATCATTAATTATGCAGGGATGTTTATCGCTCGTTGAGTTTGATGAGATGTGATTTCAGAAAGATCACAGAGGAATCATTTGTGGATGGAGTTCATGCTCTTGCATAATTTAATGACGGATCTTAATATTTATTTTTCTGATTTGCTCTTTGTGTGAGCTGCTCTGTTTAAATCATTTTCATGTTCTTTGACAAAAGGGTTTTTGTAATTTTTTTTTTATTTTGACTGACCGATTAATTAAACGGTTCCTTTGTACGTTAATATTAGGGTAAGTCATGATAGGAAAAAAAACAACCAAAATAATATTATGATATATGTTATATGAAATGATATTACATTAAATTACATTGTAGTATACTTTTGTTTGTATATGCATATATTTTATGAAAAAAGCAACAACAGAACTAAATCTGTATATTCATATATTTGTATTTATTTGTATGTGTGTGTGTGTGTGTGTGTGTGTGTGTGTGTGTGTGTGTGTGTTTGTGTGTGGATGCATGTGTGTGTGTTTGTGTATGTGTGTGTTTGTGTGTGTGAAATTTAATTTAATGAAATCAGACTCATTTTCAAGCTAATAGTTTCAGGCTCCAGTCAGTGACAGTGAATTACTGAACTGATCTGAGTTCATGGCTAACTGAGATCTGACGGTGGTTCCCCTCAATGTCCCACAGATCACTCTGACCACCATCGGCTACGGTGATAAATATCCCATAACCTGGAACGGACGTCTCCTCGCGGCGACCTTCACCTTGATCGGCGTGTCTTTCTTCGCTCTGCCTGCGGTGAGTCTCTGGGGATTCAAGAGGAAATGAACAGATGAAGTCGAACAGGCTTTTAATGCAGTAGAAAGAGCAGATGCTGAAGTAGATCACTGCAGTTTATTATGAATATAACAGTCCCACTGGCTGCTTCATGCACTTGTCTTCATAGCAGTTCTGCTTTAATGTAAACACATCTGAGAATTATGATTCATCATATTGGGTTTATTGGAACTGAAGTTTAAAATGTGCATAATGGACTATACTTTTGTTCATAATGTCATAAATACTTGTAATCAAAGTGAAAATGTATTGTAATTTTAATATAAACTCAAAATTATGGCTTTTTTTCTAGCAATATAAAAAAAATATTTTATAACAAATAAATTAAACAAAAAAAGCTCATAACATTTTTTTAAATTTCGCTATTCCGAATTGTGAGATAAAAACTCAATATTCAGACTTGTATTCTTGCGATTTCCCAATCAAATTTCCCAATACTAAATTAATAACTGAATGAATGGTTTATTCATTCAATGCTAAATTACAAATGAAATAATAATAATAAATAAATAAATAAAAACAATTACAAAAAAATAAAAAGATAATTGCAACTTTTTATTTCACAATTCAAGACAAACTTTAGGTTGGCTTGAGAAAGCCTAGCCTGAAAGTTTTTAAAGCAGTTGTAAAAGCCTGAAGTTTGAAAATTTAGATAGTTTAGATAATGTTGATAACATGTTTCTAGCATGAATGGCATGTTTTTAGCATTTTTAGCGTATTATTAGCATATTGCTGGCATGATTAGCAATTTAATAACATGTTTCTAGTGTGATTAGCATGTTATTAGCACACTGATGGCATAACTAGCAATTAACTAACAAGTTGTTAACAAGATAAGCAAGTTACTAACATGTTGCTAGCATGTTTCTAGCATGATTAGCAAGTGACTAGCATGTTGTTAGCATGATTAGCAAGTTATTAACATGTTTGCTAGCATGATTAGGATGTTACTAGCATGTCGTTAGCATGATTAGCATGTTAATAGCATGTTCCTAGCATGATTAGCAAGTGACTAGCATGTCGTTAGCATGATTAGCAAGTTATTAACATGTTGCTAGCATGATTAGCATGTTACTAGCATGTCATTAGCATGATTACCATGTTACTAGCATTTCGTTAGCATGATTAGCAAGTTACTAGCATGTTGCTAGCATGATTAGCAAGTTACTAGTATGCCTCTAGCATGTCAAAAAAAGGTCATCTGATGAAACGATAATAAACATTCTAACTAGAGCTCAGGGAAAGAAAGAACTTAATAAAAGAGCACTTTATCAGAAGATGTGACCCCTTTAATGTCATGATACTCCATTATAGAGCAGAATAATAGACGACACGGCACAGTTTCTGGAAGAACTAGGTCCATTCATCATTAACAGTTTCTTTTCTCTGCAGGGGATTCTGGGTTCTGGGTTTGCCTTGAAAGTTCAGGAACAGCATCGGCAGAAACATTTCGAGAAGCGCAGAAATCCAGCTGCCGGCCTAATTCAGGTACAACACGCGTCATTTCAAGATACGTCCCAGATATACGCTTAGTGTCATCGGCTCCAGTTAGCCAGGAAAATAACACTGAAACTCAGAGCTCTGAACCTGAAGAAAAAAAAGCTTGATAGCCTCAAAGAATCAAATGCATCACAGTTTACACAAAAATATTGTGCAGCACAACTGTGTTCAACATTGATAATAATCAGAAATGTTTCTTGAGCAGTAAATCATCATATTATTCTGATTTCTGAAGATCATGTGACACTGAAGACTGGAGGAATGATGATGAAAATACAGCGGAGCATCACAGAAATAAATTACACTTTAACACAGATTCACACAGAAAACGGTTATTTTAAATTGTGATAATATTTCACAATTTGACAGTTTTTACTGTATTTTTGATCAAATAAACACAGCCTCATTGAGCACAAAACATAAAAATCTATCCTATCTCATGCTGAGACCCCAAAAAATTAAAATGAGCAAATAAATTCGTAGGTGTCATTACATTTAGAGCTCACGTCATTATTTTCTCCCCTCCCCTCATGTTTTTTCAAATGAATTATTAAGTGAATTATCTTATGCATGTTGTATTTTAATATGACTGTTCACTGCCATCTCTCAGGCTGCCTGGAGATTTTATGCCACCAACCTGAATCGCACGGATCTCTATTCGACGTGGGACTATTACGAGAGGACTGTATCCGTGCCCATGTACAGGTACATACACTTCTGCACGCATTTTCCTCCCCCATCCCCCCTCTCTCTCTCTATCCCAGCATTCCTCTGGGTGTCAGATGAGATGTGCTCAGACGTCTCTGCATCGATCTGCTCACTGACCTTTGAGGCTGTTTTTGTCCAGATTGTGAAGGTCAACAGTGCTGTCCACACACTCCCTCCCTCCCATCATACCTGTGGCATGTTTTATTCATGCATCACGCTTTGATTTCAAAAGTCGAATCAGCAGGGTATGCATGTCATGTTGCATGTCATATGTAATGTGTTGCATCAGCTAATGCTGCTTTTGAGTCATAAAATAGAGTATATGAAGATAAAAGCTTTTGGATCACGTGTTTATGATGTGCTTCGAGCAATACATACCACCACTGTTATTGATGATCGTGTAGCATCTATTGAACTTAATGCAATGGAGTTTAAGAAACAAAGACTATTTCATTAAAATCTTTTTTGAAAAGAAATGATACTTTTATTCATCATGGATGCATTAAAGTGATCAAAAGTGACAGTAAAGAGTTAATTATGTCCTTTTGAACTTTCTATTCATCAAATAATCCATACTTTTCACAAAAAATATTGTGCAGCTCAACTGTTCAACATTGCTAACAATCAGAAATGTTTCTTGAGAAGTAAATCATCATATTTTCATGATTTCTGAAGATCATGTGACACTGAAGACTGGAGGAATGATGCTGAAAATACAGCGGAGCATCACAGAAATAAATTACAGTTTAAAAAATAATCACATAGAAAATGGCTATTATAAATTGTAATAATATTTCACAATATTTATTGTTTTTATTGAATTTATTAAATTAATTGATCCAAAAATTCAGAGCAAATAAAATCTTTCCAAAAACATAAAAATATTTCTGACCTACTAAGCCAGAAAAATATTTGTATTTTAAATTAGAGTTAAGACTTTATTAAGCATTTCTATTATTAGTGCTCATATTTCATGTTTGAGTGTTATTTGTTAATGATTTGAACAAACCTCACAGGGTATTTGGTACATTATAAACTTCAGCTTGTATCAGCATATAACTTTTTCTTTCTTTTTCTCTCTGTTTAAAAATTCATTTTATTGTTCAAGAGATAGTAGTGTAAAAGTAATTGTGTGTCTAATGTACAGTATATCCTGTCTTTTTCCTGTACATTCTCTCTCCGCCTCTCTCACAGTATGATGCATATTTATTAATAGTACCTTGTTAGTTTTTGTTGATTTTTATTTTCAAAGAAGCTTCCAGATTTACATAAACATAGCACAGCATTTCCTCTTCACACATCATCCGTGTGTCAACAGTCTCTGTGTGTTTTCCAGACTCATCCCTCCTCTGAATCAGCTCGATCTGCTGAGAAACCTCAAGAGCAAATCTGGCCTCTCCTTTAGGTGATGGAATATGCTGTCTTTTATTTCTGATTTTCTCAGATGAATCGTTTATGTGTTCATGAATTGGATGGTGCATGATTATAAGTATGATTTTGTTTTCTAACACAGGAAAGAAGCCCAACCAGAACCCTCTCCGAGGTTAGTAAAATCATGTGCGTACAAATACAGTAAATGGCCTTATATTTCTCAGGCACCCAAGATGTTAAATGTGAGTTGTAATGCTTTCTTTTCTGTTCGATGCCTTTTTCTCTCAAATATTGTTCACAAATCTGTCTAAATCTGTGTTTGTGAGCACTTCTCCTTTGCCGAGATAATTCCACACCTCACAGGTGTGACATATCAAGATGCTGATTAGACAGCAGGATTATTGCTCAGGTGTGCCTTAGGCTGGCCACAATAAAATGTGGAGTGGACTGTCCACATCAATGAACACATTATTGATGTGCGTGTGTGTGTGTGTGTGTGTGTGTGTGTATTAGTTTGACAGATGTGTGGTGATTAATAAGCCAAATGCACATGAATACATCCGCCCACGTTTAAAAAACACTGAAACACTTTGTGAAGAGAATGAATTTCTACTGGAAACACTGTATTATAATCTTCATTAACTTAAATTTGCACTTAAATATTGTTTTTATTGTTAATATAATATTTCTTACTGTGGAAGCAAAGTTAATGACAGGCTCTTGAATTAATGAAAATTTAAAGCACACTCGTTGTGTTTTATAACTTTTCATATAATTTTCAGTAGTTATTTGAGTGTCTTGGCACAGTTACTTTTTCCTAACATTATAACTAAAGCATCCGCTATACCTCAGTCTCTAACTTCTACACTGTTCTATCCTTCACAGTCAGAAAGTGACCCTGAAAGAGCGCGTGTTCTCCAGCCCGAGAAACTCCGCGAACAAAGGCAAGAACTCTCCTCAGAGCCAGCAGCCCCTGCGACGCTCTCCCAGTGCTGACAACAGCATCGAGAACAGTCCCTCCAAAGTACCCAAGAGCATCAGCTTCGGCGACCGCAGTCGAGTCAGACAGGCTTTCCGCTTCAAAGGCGCCGCTTCTCGCCAGAACTCAGAAGGTGAGGGAAAGCAGCCTGTTCTTCTGTGCTTATCCGGTGTTGCCTTCTGTATCTGTCTGCTTTGGTCGTGGTTTGGTGGTTGTAGAATGTTACATTTGTTACAGTTGTTACCGAGTGTCATATACACAGAATGTTACAGAGTGGTAGTAGTAGATAGTTACATTTGTTACAAGTGTTACCGTGTGTCAATGTGTCAAATTCACAGAATGTTACATACACTACATTACAGAATGTTACAGAATGGTAGTTGTAGAATGTTACATTTGTTACAATTGTTACAGAATGTTACAGAATGGTAGTTTTGGAATGTTACATTTGTTGTAATTGTTACAGAATCTTCCATACACAGAATGGCAGCTGTAGAATATTACACTTGTTACAATTGTTACCGAGTGTCAGATACACAGAATGTTACAGAGTGGTAGTTGTAGAATGTTAAATGTGTTACAGTTGTTACATAATGTTACAGAATGGTAGTTTAGAATGTTACAATTGTTACAGAACATTACTTCATTCTTCAGAGTTTAAAGTTGTAGATTCAAATGCAACAAGTACCAATTATGAAACGCAAGTCCATCATGATAGTTTGTATATTTGAAGTTGCAGGAGATACCAGGTGAAAACTAGGATGTGATTGAGAAATTAAACACGAAGTCTTGTGTTTTGATTGTTTTAAAATGGTTAGACATGTCCATGTTCATTTTAATAAGTTGCATTGAGATTTGTAGAAGAAGGCATGAAGACAAAAACTCGATTAAGTCAAGCTGCACACATCAGGATTCTTATTCTGTCTTTCTGTTGTTCCATTGCATGCTATTTTTGCAGTGCTGTATTGTAATCAGTGCAATTCTTGCTGTCTGCGTTATTTTTGCATATCAATTCTATCTTCGTATAATCAAGTCATGTATTGCTTTTGCTACCAGTGTTTTTGTGGAAAAAGTTGAAGAATATGAGCTAATTAATTTATTAGCTAAGATGTTCTATTAATTTATGTAAGCTATTTAAGATAAGCTCTTTTATGATTGGTATGAATGCAGTATATGATTTCATGGCATATATTATGGCATAAACATATATTATTTTAAATACCAATCATAACATTTGGCCTGAATCATTCGGATGTATGTTGGAATATTGAAATACTATTTATGAACAAGTCTTGTGCTTTGGTCACACTTTCCACAAAGTGCAAATTCACTGCTTATTTTCAATTAAATGGTTTTAGATTCCTTGAAATTAAATGTAATAATGTATAGCTACAGATGACTAAATATAAAGGCAGTCAGTTGTGTAACCTAATAAAACTCTCTGACAGAATCATGTGAATGGCAGCTTGTGGAAAGTTGACTTTTTGTAATCCATTTTTATGATTTACCCTTGTTTTTTTGATGAATGTGGATCCTGATGCTGTCCTTTCCGTTTCTATGTTGGATGCGGATGCTAAAGTGCTCATTGAGATGCAAGAGGAAGATTTGAGACACAGGAACTCTCCAGGTCAGGCAATCCAGATGGGTTGGGTTCCCATTCAACCGCTTAAAACCAAAGCACCATATTCAGTCAAACTAACATGCTTCAGTCACAGCACAACCACCAGTTACATGCTCTTACATGCTTTATAAAAATAGGATTTTATTGCATTTTCTGCCTTCAATTAACCAATATCACTATATGGACAAAAGGTATTGGGACTACTACTCCTAGCAATTTCCATGAGTACAAATCTTATTGTTTAAGCATATAATGATATTCTAGGTAACTGTGTGGTAATGTTAATTTTATAGCAACAGTTTTGACAAGACCCTTTTCTGTTCTAAAATCAAAGTGTCTCTGTGTATAAGGCGAGGTTCAAAAAGAATTGATTGAACACCTCTGGTGTGTCTTTTAATACTGACCTTGAGCCAAAAACTCAATAACGTGTACATATGGGTAGAGTCATTTAAACACTTCCAAAATTGTTGCAATGGAGATGGAAATACAATTTTTAAATAAGTGAATTGTAGACACAATTTTGGAAGTACCTTATTCTGTTCTAAAGAAGGGGGTGTCAATACTTTTGTCCATATAGTGTATGTCAAAATCATTGGTGTGTTTGGCTCAAGGTCTGCATTAACATTAAGATTTGTACATTACTGTAAATTACTAAAGTAGTCAAACTTGTTCCTTAGAAGGGGGTGTCCCAATACTTTCATCCAGATGGTGATAATGCAATGAATGACTTTTCTCATTTGAGTTTTGTTTTTGGAAACATCTAGCAATTTCAGCAAGTCGTGCCATACTTCCTTTTAGTACTGATGCTGTGAAGTTCATGAAAGATCTTGCTGTCATCTATAAATTGCTATCAAGATATCAGATGGCTAGTGTATTATAAAAGCAATGCAAAGTCAGAGAAAACCTTGTGATTGCAAGTCCATCTGATGTCTTGTTAGTGTGCAGAATTCAGTTCGCACCTTCACTTGAATGTCATTTCATTGTATTTAAAAACTGAGACACATTGAGTATTTGTATTTGGACATTTCACTTCACGCGTGGCATTTCTCTTAAGATGAATCATTTATTTGAAACTGTGAAGCTTTGGATAACTGCACAGCAGAAAATCCGGCTTTAGAACGAAATCTGGTTCACCTTCAGAGAATTTACAAGTTTCTGAAAATTCTGGATGTTTTATTTTTTTTATTTTTATGACCATTGTTTCCTGAAGTTATAGATTTTAAGCAGGTCTGTTTTGTTGTTGTTTTTGTAACTGTATTACCATCTCTCCTCCCCAAACTATCGCAGCAATTGAAGGGTTAATCAGTAAGAGATTATCAAACAAGAGCTCGTTTTTACCAACCCTAGAACTAGTGCTAGTGGATGGCTGCAAACTTTGCTCTTTTACCTGCATGTGAGAAGAACTAGTTAGTCCTGAGGAGGAAAACACCACAGAGCAGTGGAACAACTAGTCAACCTCATTAAACAGGTGCCAGACCCTCATTATTCACTCGAGGTTCTGGAGATGGATGGTTGTTCCAAGGCTCTGTGGTTTATTTGGCATAATAAGCACAGGTAGATTTATTTGTACGCACCTGTCCTGTGCCGGATGGATGTGTTAACTAATGGGAACACGGGAGAAAGACACCGTGACCCAAAAAGACAGATGCAATCTGCGTTTTGCATGCATATAAGCAAATGGTAGGTGTCTTTTTTCTTCAGTCGAACAGTAAAGACAATCTTTAGCTAAAATCGTGCTCCGTGGTGATTCATAAAATGCACATCAGTGGCTACTCTTATTTATTTATTTTTTATTTCAAGGAAAATAAAATTAGTCCGTGTGGCTCCTGGTGATATATTGAGGTCTTGTGAAGAGAAACAATCGGTTTGTGCAAGAAATTTTTTTTTTTTTACATTATTACGTGCTAATTTTGTGTGCTTTGTTTCTGCCATTGACTTGCATTTTAAGAATGACAGAAGGCCACAGTTTCAGATAAAAAAAAAAAATCGTTCTTGCTGCTCTACTGAAGGAAATAAAGCCACCGATCTTGGAAAGCCTGAGGATTAGAAAATTATCAGCAAATTTTCAGTTTTGGTTGAACTATCCCTGTGTGTTAATGACTCTCAATCAATGGTTCTCACAGTCAGTTACAGATCTGTTTTGATAAAGATAATAATGTATGAGCTGTATAACGTCAAATGCTGGTTACAGGTTTGGCATTGTGTTGGGTGTCCAACATAAAAATCAGTCAGGAGCCTCTGCTTTAAGACTCAAGGTAGTTAACTGAGGTATCACTGGTTAAGTACAAGTTTCATTAATTACCAGTGCTCTAGAAAATCATTTAAAACTCAATTAAATTGAAGAAAGCATTTAATTATGGCCATTAACATATTTGACAGTTGCCTCAGTGCTTTATTAACTCACTCATTGTCAAAAATGTGCCAGTATTTCTACAAAATCAGCCTGCTGAAAGAATTATTCCTTTATTTGTATGGAAAAGTTCATTGCTGTTTGATTTTACAGCAGCCAAAACAAATCAAAAAAACTTTTGGACTCAAGTTACACTTAAACGTGTCTGAATCTCACTGCATTAGATACAAAATATCAAATCTGCACAACTTTGCAAGTTTTTTAAAAGTTTTATTTTATTTTATAACTTTATGGAGTTGTAGTTCATTAAAAGAACTATGAACACGTTTCACCAACGTTTTACATACACAAATGTATTTTTCCAAGTACATCATTGGAGTGTGTTTTATCAGAAAAATATATTATCATTTTTATAATCATTAATTAAAATGTATAACATTTTCTCTAAATTCCAAAATATTTATTTATTTATTTATCATTTTAAACAAGACAGAAATTAGACATTTTGAAATTTGCCAGCAATTTCAGATTTTTTTGTTTATAATTTATAATTTTAAACTGACTTATTTAACATGTTCAGTTTAAATAGCACTTGATTCGATATTTTATTATCTGATTCAGTCATGTACTCTTTAAGTGTCACTGTGTGGTTTTGTTATTCTTGGGACTGTCGTCTCGTAGCTTTATAAAGATGGCATTGCACTGGCCTGACTGAGCTAGTTACCCAAGTTAAAGGTTTAAGGTTAGGTTTTGGGAGGGTTTAGGGGGTTTGTGCACTAACTCCAGAGTCCTGCTGTCCGTGTTGTGTTTTATAGAAGCCTGCCTTCCTGGAGAAGACATTGTTGATGACAATAAGAGCTGCCATTGTGAGTTTGTCCCTCAGGATTTAACGCCGGGACTAAAAGTTACCATCAGGGCCGTGTGGTAAGCAAAGATGAGACAGGCAGCATCCATCAGACGTCTAATATTATTGATAAAACTACAGCAGTCTGCATCACATAATATTAGCTCATAAACTGTCCTGAATGTAAGTTACAAAACATGTTACATTCAGCCTTTTGAATCCTTCGTTACATTCACGCTTTCATTGCTCACATCATGCCAGCGACTCTCATGCTTGAGATATTTTGAATATTGAAGGTCAGTATCAAACCTAAAAAATATTTTTTTTTAATTATAAGTGTCTGGGACTCAGTTATGAAGTAAATCTCACAAAAACATGTTCAGGTCATGTTTTATTAAAAGTAAAATCCTAATAATTCAAACTAAAACAATAAAATAACATTTAATTTACTTAAATAAAATCAAATAATAATATTTTTTATTATTTTAATTATTATAACTTATTTTATATATTTTATGTTAATTTATTTTGTAGTTATTTTATTTAAATTAGCTTGATTAGCTAAAATAACTCAAACTAAAGCGGAGTTAAAATACTTAAAAACTATAGACACATAAAAAAGACAAACCTCAACAAAATTATTAAAAATTTCATTCAAATGAAAATGAAATAAAACTAATTCAAAATATTAGTAAAAGCTGTAATAGCATGTCCAAGTAATACATGTTATTTCAGTATCATTGTGATACTATAATAGTTTTTTATTAATACTTTGAAATTATCATTTAGTCATTTTGTTGTGTGCTTTTGAAATGATGTAGATGAAATAAAATAAGTAAAATCTTAAAAAATATTTCTTAATTATTTCATTTTATTTCAACCAATAAACTAGCCAAAATATTTAGTTTTTTATATATATCTTTAATTTTATTTCAGATATTTATTTACAGTATATATATTAACATTCTGCATGGTTTTAGTACTATAAAAAGGCAATCAAACCTATTTTCTCGTTTCTTTCTTTATATTTTTGGGGTGAAATATGAGCAGAACATGTTCTCCAAAGCTCCACTGAGGTTCAGCGTTTGTTTCTGTGTAAAGTGTGAAGCGTGATCATGTGTGGGATTGTCTGTCCCTGCAGCATCATGAGGTTCATGGTGTCCAAGCGAAAGTTTAAAGAGAGTCTGCGGCCGTACGACGTGATGGACGTGATCGAGCAGTATTCGGCCGGACATCTGGACATGTTGGCACGCATTAAAAACCTGCAATCCAGGCAAGAGCAGATGCAGCTGCTTCTCCTCACACACTCCTCACACACTCCTCACACCGTGTTGTGTGTTGCATGGCTCAGTTTCCTAAACGTCTCTCACTGGTTTGATGTTTATATCACTCAGAATCAGAACTATCTTCACATGTATGTATCTGATACCCACAAACCGCCTCGAATGCTGTCTCCAGTGGCTTTTGTGTGTTTAAATGCCTCCACTGAGAAACATTATCCACATTTTTATTTATTAAGATACAGTATCATGATATTTTAGCAGTTCAGAGCAGTCAGTATTGACGTGGGACTCATTTTTAATAAATGAAGCTATTAATTTATTCAAAAGCAGTTCATACTCTGAAAAACTTTGATGTGGGATTTAGTTTGAAACTATTTTCTGTCAGAAATTGATAATAAATTTCACAAATACTGAGAAATGGCAAGTGAAATGTGATAATTGTGAGAAAATGTGATATTCACGATTCATATTTGTACAAATATGTGTCCCTTGTAAATTATAAAAATGTAAAAGAAAAACCTGTATGATTTGTAAATTTTATTACATTTTAGTTATTTTATGGCGTGTAAAGAAATGTATCACAAATAATAAAGTATCATAAAATCTTTCATATATTCATATCTAACAATAAAAAATACTCTGTTTAATTATATAAAATGGTTAAATATGAAATATATATTATTAATGTATATTAATAAATACATTTTAAATTATAATATTTTATTAATATTTTCCGTTATTCATTGAAAGGTTGGTTGAGAATAATATTAAAGCTACTTAATGCCATCTGAAACCAACGTTTAAAAATGTATTTTATATAATTAAAAATTATAAAAAATATTATGAAAATATTTTAGGTAACATATTTAAAGCTGAAATATTTTGTTGTTTTATTCTATATTTTAGTAATATTTTAAAATATTTTTCTTGCTATTTTTGGCGTTATTAAAGTAATGTTTTTGTTTGAAAAATAGCATTAAAGTTACCATCCTCATGGACCCATGACACTATAAAAACATCACATCCGTCTTGTTTCAGCACAGTCCTCCTCTATTTATGAATAAATGAATGTGGTTATGATTTGACATAAATATATTCCTGCTTATAAACAAGCACACATTTAGAAAACATACTTTCACCTCATGCTGATCGCTGACAGCAAGTGCGACAGTTTTCACAGAAATGTCTGGAATATATTTGGAGGGTTTGTTGTTGTTGTTGTTGTTGTTGGTGTGTGTTTGCGCCGCTCGTGTCTCGTCATTCTGCATTCTGCTGTCCTCTACTCTATTTGCTTTGCCAGGTTAGATATGATATTGGGTCCTCCGTGTCCCAGCACCCCTCGCCCAAAGAAGTGTTCAACCAAAGGAACCAAAGAGTCGCCCCAGTTGTCTTCTAGGTTAGGAATCCCAGGCCTGCGTTAGATCTCTCTCGCTCCAGAAAACAACTAAGAAACCTGCTTCTGTTTCAGACTACATGGCTAGTAGAAACTGAGCTGTAAACAAACTAGTTTATTACTGAATCGAGTCTGAACGCTCCGGGCGGCTTCCGATAATCAGCTCCTAATTCACTTCATGACCTTTGTTTGCTGTGACCGAAGTGTTTAGTTGAGACGTTTAGTCGAGGGGAAGCAAATACAACATTTGGGTGCGTTACTAGTCATGTAGCTGAACTAAAACTGGTTGAGCTAGTTTGCCTGAACCGCTGTGTGGAAATGAAGAGTTGCGGCAGCAAATAAAGATGCACAATTCTGCATCGCTGTTTTTGCATATGCATGTCAGCTTGGCGTATTTTTATTTACTTTTTCTCCATGCAAGCAGCCAAACAACACATCCGATGCCGTATTTAGACGTGTGTCTCGGATCAGACGCACCCCTGCTAGTGTAGTCCGTCAGCTTTGGATAATGTGTCAAATGTGCGGCTAACACTGTAATATGTAACTAAAGATGTGATTTCACCTCGACACATTGTTCAAAAGTGGCAGATATCAACAGAAAACGTCCGTCTGGAGGGCCTGACTCTTTCTATCCAATCATCTCTGTCTGTCTGCGTGTGGACACGCCCCCTCATTAACATATCCCTCCTTCTGCATGCATTCATTGATTTCCCAACACTGCTTTATGCTTTAAGATATAATACACTAATTTATGCATCTTTCACATGAATGTTGCTTTATTCTAACAGTTCATATCAATGTGATAAATGAACATGTAAGAGAAATATTGTTTTTTGATGCATTTAGAACAAAATTAAATATATCAAATAAATGTTATTGTAAATATACAGTATATGTAAAATGATATTAATACTATGCATAGTTTTTAAATCTACAATTTAAAAGAGAATTTACTGTATTTACCAATTGGTGATTATATATATATATATTGTGTTGAAGTTCATGTTGACTGTGTAATGAATCAAATTTGACATATTTTCTTCTAAAACAGATTTTGTTTTTTTTGTTTTTTTTTTGCAGAAAAACTCTGAGTTATGAAGTTGTTATTCTAGATGTTTCATGTCTTTAATTGATTGTTAGAGTGGATCAGATTGTTGGTCGAGGTCCTTCAATAACAGACAAGGATCGTCCGAAAGGATCTGCGGATGCAGAACTGCCAGAAGATCCCAGTATGATGGGACGGCTTGGAAAAGTGGAGAAACAGGTCAGTCACGCACCTGTTTGCTGTTTGATTGACTGATTATTTGATGTATATATATCTTATTTAATGTGCAGTTTTGCTGCTAATAGAAAGAAATACATTTAAAATGATTTTTTGCATTCACTCATGGGAGAAACTTAATTTTAAAAGCATGTTATAGAACATTAAGAAATTGTTTCCTGAAGAAGTTTTATAAACGAAATACAGTATTGTGTGTTTAAACTTGTTTTTGAATAACTAAATTCTGGAGTTATCTAATATGAATTCTTCATCAAAACATATCGGTTCCATAAAAGTAAACAAACATATCCGTTTTCCTTTTTTTAATGTTAAGTATTATGTTTATTTATCAAATTATTTTTTTATCATAATTACAATGTGTTATTATATGTTGAATAATGTTTTTAATTATACAAAAAATGTGTATTTTCTGTATGCAATAGTTTTAAAAACAGCCAAAATGTTTATTTTATGTACTGAATTATTTTAGCATAACTTGGTTTAATTTATTTTATTATGATTAAATAGATTTTAATCATAATTAAAAAAAAAATTGGAACAAAATTGTGGAAAGTGATGAATGACAAAATTTTCATTTTGTGGTGGAGTATCACTTTAATAATGCCACAAGTACCAGGAATGTGACAAGCAAAAGCGTTGGTAGTTTGCATTGCATGACCAATTTAAATACTCTCCTCTCATAAATTTTGTGTCTGAAAGGGGAAACTCCTACAAATTACATATTCAATAAGATCAAGCACAAATATAACTGTGTCCAAGCTTGTTTGCAGCTCTAATTCTTCACTGCGTGTCTTTAGTAAATCCTAACAGTACTATTATAACAGCAAAGGATTTGGTTTGCGCTGGTGCAAGCTGTGAGTAAACTGGTGTTTCAAAGCAAAAATAAAATCTGATTTTCCTTCTTTTAGGTGATGTCAATGGAGAGGAAGCTGGATTTCCTGGTCAACATCTACATCCAGCGCATGGGCATCCCGCAGTCTGAGACGGATGCTTACTTCGCCTCTAAGGAGCCGGACCCGGCGCCGCCGTACCACAGTCCGATGGAGCACATGGTGAAGAGCGGCTCCATCACCAAAATCATCCGCTCCAACAGCTCAGCAGACCAGAAGAACTTCGACCCGCCGCCGTCGACCTGCATCAACCACCACTGCCCTCCCTCTACATCCTGGCACCTTCACAGCCGCCCCGAACACACACAAGGAACGTCACCCACAGGTGACCCCTCGCTAGTGCGCATCCCGCCGCCTCCTGCCCACGAGCGCTCGTCCACAGGCTCTCGCGGAGCTGGACAGCATCACGCATCTCGAGGCGAAGATGGACTCCCGCTGGCTCTTTACCAGCAGCAGGACGGAGCCAAGAGCGACACGTCCATATCCATCCCCTCGGTGGACCACGAGGAACTGGAGCGCTCCTTCAGCGGCTTCAGCATCTCGCAGTCCAAAGAGAACCTGGACTTCCTCAACAACGCTTACTTCAGCGGCGTGTCGCGCAACGCTAAAGTCAGGTCGTACATCGCCGAGGGCGAGTCGGACACGGACTCCGATCTGTGCGCCCCGTCGCCACACTCCACCACCGGAGACGCCGCTTACGCAGACAGAGCATGGTCCGGCCCGAAGTAAACCTCACGAAGCCGGGATTCAACCATTGGTAAATGCGCACCAGCCTGCATTTGCGTGTTTAAAAAGCTGCATTTCTCTTCAGCTCCTCGGACGGAAGAAACGGTGAAAATGGCTAGATGCAGTGAAGATGCAATGCAGTAGTTTCTGCAAGCCGAGCACTTGCTTATCCATCGACCCATGTCTGGAGAACGAAGGATTTTAATGTGAGAGATGCTGGGAGAGTCTTTAGCATTTCATGTGTGACCCAGGACCACAAAACCAGTCGTAAGAGTCCAATTTTCAAAATTGAGTTCACCTGGAAGCAGGATAAATAATTTCTGCACTGATGTATGGTTTGTTATGATCGGACAATATTTGGCTGAGATACTATTTGAAAATCTGGAATCTGAGAGTGCAAAACAAATCAAATATTGAGAAAATCATCTTTAAAGATGTCCAAATGAAGTTCTTAGCAATGCATATTTCTAATAAAAAATTTAGTTTTGTTATATTTACTTTAGAAAATTTACAAAAAATCTTCAAATTCTATAATTCTGACCCCTACAAATGTGCTACTTATGACTGGTTTTTGCTCTGGGGTGCATATGTAGTGCGTTTGCATCTATAAGAACGTCTCTATAACATCGTCAGCAGGTTAAAGGGAGTGTTCACTCAAAAATCTCGCAAACAACCAGTCATTATTTACTCACCTTCATGTCGCACCAAACGGTATGACTTTTCTTCTTTTGTGCAACACAAAAGAAGAAGTTTTTTTAAAAAAAAAGGTCAGTTTTTGCATCTGTCAAGCTCCAAAAGGACCTAAACTACACAAAAGCGCTATAAAAGTATCATGAAAGTACATTTATGCATTTGGTTGATGCTTTTATCCAATGCAAAACTGCATCAATTATTTTGCTCAAAGAATACAGTCACAATTATAAATCATTTCATTTTATTTATTTACTTTTTACGTAAAAAATTATTGTACTCTGACATTTCAACCAATTCACATGCAGATTATCAACATTTGAAAAAAATTATATACTGAATAATAATAAAAATAATAAAAACACATAAAGATTAAATAAATGACCAGGCAGGAAATGTATCGTTTTATGAAGAAAAGCTCTGATTGGTGGATTTGAATCTTGATCTGGCAACCACAACCTTGTTACCAATGCAATGCAATGCAATGCAATGCAAAAGAAAGAACAAATGACAAATTAAAATAAAATGTTTTCTGGATAAATAAACAGCAGACAAACATCACAAATGATTATGCTTAATAAATCAGTCATTACGGTTAAAATACAGTTCATTATTGCAGCCCTACATTCAATACATGTTGTATAGTTTCTTGTTTTCACAGGGATTCAAACCCAAAACCTTTGCTACAAAGTGAAGCATTGCTACAGGAACGCTAGTTTATAGAAATGTAGTTTATTTGACTTAGTACCATATTGCAAGTCTTCTGAAATGACAAAATGAGTGAAATATAAGTCATTATTTGATGATAAATGACATGAAGGCGAGTAAATAATGAGAGAAATGAGATTTTAGTGTGAACTGTCCCTTTAAATCATGTTTCTGTTGTATCATGTCGTCTATGTTCGCTTGTGAATGTACTTCACGACAGCTTGTGAATTTGAAAACATCTCTAAACGAGATCACTTAATGTTGATCACAATATTCCCTTAATTCATTACCGTGGTTAGGAAATTACATTATGAAATATAAAATATCACTTTCTCTCAAGTTTACAGTTTTTTATTACTCCCTGAATTAATCATTTGCATGTCAGTTAATTAGGAATATTTAGTAAGATTGTATATTTAAAGTTAAATTCATAACGCAAATTAACAGCTTCTTGAACTAATGATAAAAAGGCTATTTTCTGCCAATATTTTTCTTTTCTTAAATATACTAAAACAATTTCTAAAACTATTTCTGTAAGAACAGAAGTATCCGTTTAATGATATAATATCTCTGCTTAACAATCATTCAGCATACATTAAAAAACATCTCATTTTTTAAAACATGCCATCAGAAAACATGAGGTCCTGATTTAATATAAAGTTGAACATGAACTAATCATTTAGTTAGTTTAATCTCACTCATGAAACAGGGAAAAACACTCTTTTGAATGCACTAATTTACTGAGAGCACATGAGAAATGCATCGTGTCGTTTTGCCTTGTTCTGATTTAATTGATGTTCTGTTGCCTTCTGTAGTTGTTTTATTGGTTTTATTTAACCATACTGAACAAAAAATGTCTGTATTCTACAGGATTTAATGTATGTTACCTGTAGAAATTATCCATATGTGTTTTACAGCCATTCACACATGCAGACATCACATCTCCAAAGAGGATAGCTCGTTTACATCATCTGTCTTCCATCTCAGTTGCCGTAGTCTTCTAGTCTTTCCCTTTAATGCTGGACAGATGCGAGAAAAGTCTTCATTACAATACGCTGTTGCTCAGGAAAAATCGTTAATTTACATTCATGCATTTGGAAAATGCTTTTCTCCGATTATAATTACATTGCATGCAAGGTTTACATGTTATCAGTTCATGCATTTGCTGAAAAATCAGACTTATTAAACCAATTGGGTTAGAATTTATCACTTTACATTTAGAAATTGCTTGTAAATTTCACAATAATTGGCAAGCAGCATTGAATTAAATGCGACATTTGGAAGTCGAAAGACTGAAATAGTATTCTCTTGTAAAACATACTCCAATAACAGCACTTGAGATATTTTTACAGTGTATATGGGGCATGTTGTCACAATGCTACAAAGGAGGGAACCTCCTCTTAAAAATACCTTTGTTTTAAATATATAATACTATCTAAATAAAAACAAAAAACACACCAAAAAAACCAACAATTTTCACTTTTTACTTAAAACCTTTTTCCATGTGACAACTAGCCCCGGCCTCTCCGATTTGAATGCGAAATGCTTTAAATTCAGCGAAAGCAGCAGAATTAATTCCCGGATTAATATAGCATACAATATTTACATAATGTACAGTCAGAATACTGTGGTAAATGACCATAGATGAACAGAGACGTATAGATGTAAGTCATTGGTTCAGGTGGGTCATGTGGCAGTTTCGAAGCTGAAAATCACTTACAAAAGGTACTACGGTATTCTTAGAAGTACCTTGGTTTACCATGTAAATACCATGCTACGTGAATATCTGTAACTGTACTATGGTATAACCACAGTACGTGTTTGTAAGGGACAGGTGAGTTCTGCACATTCAGACCCAGTGATTTGAGTTGAATATGTCACAGCTGCCTTGCTTGATTTCACTTTGTTTTCCAAAGAATCTACTGTATTTTGCTAAATTGCCTTTGTTATCTTTTATAACGCTGTCCTGTTTTGTTCCTGTTGTGTGTAAATGTTTACTTGAGGTCAGTTTGGTCCTGAAATGCTTGTGAATGTATTTCTAAATGCTGTCATTTTGTTTTCACTGTACAGATTCACAACTTTCACGTACTTTGTAAATCTACACAACCATCTTCTGTGGCGCGAGAATCTGTCAGGCAGGTTTGAGATATCTGAAAGGACGAGTAGTTAATCTTTGCTTTAGATGCACTTGTTAACTGCATATGTGGTATATATGATTCTGTACCACTAGGATTTTTAATTAGTTTAACCAGCAGGACTCATGCGGTCAGTTAGCATCAACAGAATGATTAGCACTAAACCGCAAACACTTGGCTGGAAAAAGTCATGATCTTTTAACAAAAAAGTTGCTGGTCTTTATCAAGACGTCCAAAAGGAAGAAATCTTAGCTTGGCACTCCTCAGAAACGAGGTTGACCACATTATTAGTCATCTATGGAAGCCCGAGAATGTTTGCCATGAAAAAAAAAGAAGAAAGGTAATTGTGACTTTTTATTGCATAATTCTGACCTTTTTGTTACTCGCAATTAGGATTTTATATCTCATAATTTGTTGTTTATTATGAGTTTATATCTCGTAATTCTCAGTTCATATCTCATAATTCTGAGTTTTATATCTTATAATTCTGAGTTGGACTCATAATTCTGAGTTAATCTTGTAATTCTGAGTTTATATCTCATAATCCTGACTTTATATCATAATTCTAAATTTGTCTTGCAATTCTGATTGAGTTTGTATCTTCTAATCCAAATTTATATCATAATTATGAGTATATCTCTCAATTCTGAGTTGAGTGAGTGTATATCTCGTAATTCTGTTCTGAGTTTATATCAATTATTAGTTTATATCTCAGAATTCTGAGTTTGTCTTGCAATTCTAATCGATTTTATATCTTGTAATTCTAAGTTTATATCTCGTAATACTGAGTTTATCTTGTAATTCTGATTTTATATCATAATTCTGACTTTATATCATAATTCTAAATTTATCAGCAATTCTGATTACGTTTATATCTTGAAATTCGAGTTTATATCATAATTATGAGTTTATGTCTCTCAATTCTGAGTTGAATTTATATCTCATAATTACGATTTATCTTGTAATTCTGAGTTTATATCAATTATTAGTTTGTATCTCATAATTATTAGTTTGTCTCATTATTCTAAGTTTATATCTCATAATTCTGAGTTTTTCATGCAATTCTGATCTAGTTTCTATATTGTAATTCAAAGTTACATCATAATTATGAATTTATATCTTCTGAGATTAGTTTATATCTCATAATTCTGAGGTTGTATCTAAAAATTCTGAGTTGAGTACATATCTCATAATTCTGACTGTAAATCATAATTCTATGTTCATCTCACAATTCTGATCAAGTTTATATCTTTTAATTAGAGTTTATAACAATTATTAGTTTATATCTCATAATCCTGAATTTATATCTCACCATTCTGAGTGATTTTATATTTCATAATTCTAAGTTTATATTAAAATTCTGAGTTTGTATCGAAATTCTGATCGAGTTTATATCTTGTAATACAAGTTTATATCATAATTATGAATTTATATCTTCTGAGATGAGTTTATATCTCATAATTCTGAGTTAATATCATAATTCTGAGTTCATATCATAATTCTGAGTTTATATCGTAATTCTGAGTTGATTTCATATCTCATAATCATAAGTTTATATCAATTCAGAGTTTATATCGTAATTCTGAGTTGATTTCATATCTCATAATCATAAGTTTATATCATAATTCAGAGTTTATATCGTAATTCTGAGTTAAGTTCATATCTCATAATTCTAAGTTTATATTATAATTTGTGTATAGTATATGTTGTATATAGTTTTTATCGAAATTCTGATCGAGTTTATATCTTGTAATTCAAGTTTATATCATAATTATGAATTTATAACTTCTGAGATGAGTTCTTCATAATTCTGAGTTTATATCATAATTCTGAGTTGAGTTCATATCTCATAATTCTGAGTTGATATCATAATTCTGATTTTGTCTTGCCATTCTGAGTTTATATCATAATTCTGAGTTGAGTTCATATCTCATAATTCTGAGTTGATATCATAATTCTGATTTTGTCTTGCCATTCTGAGTTTATATCTTGTAATTCAAGTTTATATCATAATTACTGTATGAATTTATATCTTCTGAGATGAGTTTATATCTCATAATTCTGAGTTAATATCATAATTCTGAGTTCATATCATAATTCTGAGTTTATATCGTAATTCTGAGTTGATTTCATATCTCATAATCATAAGTTTATATCATAATTCAGAGTTTATATCGTAATTCTGAGTTAAGTTCATATCTCATAATTCTGAGTTGATATCATAATTCTGATTTTGTCTTGCCATTCTGAGTTTATATCTTGTAATTCAAGTTTATATCATAATTACTGTATGAATTTATATCTTCTGAGATGAGTTTATATCTCATAATTCTGAATTTACAGTTTTTCATAATTCTAAGTTTGTCTCGCAATCAGATTGAGTTTATATCCTGTAATTCGAGTTCATATCATAATTATGAGTTTATATCTCATAATTCCGAGTTTATCTTGTAATTCTGAGTTTATGATTTAGTTTTTTCTCAGAATTGTGAGTTTATATCATGATTTCGTTTTTTCTCAGAATTGTGAGTTTATATCATGATTTCGTTTTTTCTCAGAATTGTGAGTTTATATCATGATTTCGTTTTTTCTCAGAATTGTGAGTTTATATCATGATTTCGTTTTTTCTCAGAATTGTGAGTTAATATCATGATTTTGTTTTTTCTCAGAATTGTGAGTTTATATCATGATTTCGTTTTTTCTCAGAATTGTGAGTTAATATCATGATTTTGTTTTTTCTCAGAATTGTGAGTTTATATCATGATTTCGTTTTTTCTCAGAATTGTGAGTTTATATCATGATTTCGTTTTTCTCAGAATTCTGAGTTTATATCATGACTTCGTTTTTCTCAGAATTCTGAGTTAATATCATGATTTAGTTTTTTCTCAGAATTGTGAGTTTAAATCATGATTTCGTTTTTTTTCTCAGAATTGTGAGTTTATATCATGATTTCGTTTTTTTTCTCAGAATTGTGAGTTTATATCATGATTTCGTTTCTTCTCAGAATTGTGAGTTTATATCTCACAAATTGGTCTGTTCCTCTCAGAACTGTTATGTAAAAAAGTCACATTTACCTTTTTGTTCGTTATTTCCGTGGTGGAAATGACCTTCTCTAGAAGATTGCATGAATCCAACAGAAGGAAGGTTTGTGATACTACACGGCCCACACACGTCACACACCCTGCAAGCCTTAAGTTTCTTGTCTATGTGTGGTAAGTGACACTTAATGTATTTGACTCACATTGACAGAAATGTTGTTTTACAGCAAACACACACATATAAAGGCTTTAGCTAATGTCATTTTATCATCATACTGTACCTATGTTTACGCGACTGTCTCGGATCAAATCCATGATTGTTTTTCACAAACGATGAGCACTGTTGTCTTTTATTTTTCTTCTCAAGAAAAGTAAATGCTTGCCGGCATGCTTGAACCGCTGAATGCCATATCTATATAGCTTTTGATTGTTACGTAGCATATCCATCATATAGTCACTCAGATCCATGAGCTCATGGGAAAATGTACAATAAACTTTGTATATCAGACACTTCAAATGCTGCTGTCGTTCATGTTCATGTGATGATGTATTATATAACTAACCAAGGGCTTCAAACAGTTCAAATGAGTTTATATGGTGCTTTTCACAATACAGATCATATAGATTTGACAGACTTAAAAAAATATATAAGGAATAGTGGCTTACTAATGGAATAGAGGCTTTATAGTTAATTAGTTGTTATATTATCTGATGATTATGTAATATAGAGATGCTGGCTAGTAACATAACATAGATTACATAATCATTTTCCAAAAATAAACTACTTATAATTCGATTTTTAAAGTCTCATAATTACTTTTTTATGGATTACATGATAACATTATTTACACAATGGCAGTAAATTATTAATAACTTATTGATTCACTCCAATTCTATTTAATGAACCTACCACTAATATAAAGTCTGGGTGACCCTGCGCAAATGTTTAATGCATTTCGTGATGCTGATCATAAAAAATGTTTCTTTTCTTTTACACAATAATTTCTCTAAATTATTTGTGATAAATGAGTTACTGTAGGTCAAAAGTAATCTAAAAGTGAAAACATTTGCTCTTTTTATCACTGCATAAATCAGAAAATACTGTCAACAGCCAGAAAGAAAATACATTTTCAGGTTTTTTTGGTATAATATTTTATATAAATCCGACAAATGATATATGTACCAAAAAAAAAACTAGAATATAGATAGTAATGAGTGCTGCTGAAGTGAAGAAAAAAACATGTATTGTAAATTGAAAAACGAGTGCAGTAAAACAAATGTATTTTTTTATGTTTTCTTTATACTTGTCTGAACAAATACAAAGTTATGGAAGCAAAATCTCGACACTGATTTGTGCATGAAAACACATTGATTTGCCTGAACCAAACTAACAGCACAAAAAGTTAAAAAGATCCCAGATTTTGCCCATGTCTGCAATCTTTGAATGCCTACAGTAAATCTTTTCTTGTTCATTTGCATCTCTTCTCCCTTTAAAACTGGCCTCAGATCTCTTCTAGAAAAACATTTATCAAACTAACTAACCACGTATTTGATCAGAGAGTGGTTTGTTAGTCTACATATGAATGCTCCAAATGAACTCAATCAAACCCTTTTAAAGCAATCTCTGAGTGCAATTATTGCAATGCAGTTCAATTCATTCTGAATGCAAAACAATCCAGGTTTAGCTTTTCATATTAATGCAAAGACAGTTATTTTGACACATTGTTCTCTTGATTGGTCTAATTTTTTTTCTCTAATTTTTTTTTTTTTTTTTATAAAACCTGGTTATACAATGTCTTTTTGAATTGCTGATCGTCAAATTCTAAATTGACTCCTCAGATGGATTTGGAGATTTTTTTTTTTTTTTGACCTGATTGTTTTTGTGGGGTTGTTATTGAATTAATATAATATAAGTCAAAGTGTAAGCTTGTCATGTATATAAAGGAATCGGTCCATTAACAGCCTCTTGAAGCGTAAATATGCACATAAATCTTGCACACACACATGCACTTACACATGAATATATGCATGAAGAACATGAGTGTGAAATAAAACATCACACTTATAGCATGACCTACAATGTCAGGATCAGATGTGGAAGGGGCAGAAATGTGTTTTTCCTGAAATGCATGCAAAGTTAAAGTAGATGCATCTGAGCTCTGCACTAAAAGTGTGGAGACATTTCCATTCTTTGTGATGCTGTTTTTATTGGATTTCTGATTGTTCTGTGTGTAGAGGGATAGAACGAGCTGAAAAGAAAGGGCTTTTGGAAGTTTTCAGTACAAAAAAAAAAAAACAGATCAAGGACACTGAAGATCCTCTGAAGACGCTTGATCATGTCTCACTGTCTTCATCTTTTGGTCTTTCTGCTGTTTATCCTCCTCAAGGTAAAGCACTGCATATTCAGAGATAGGAATGCATTCATGTTGAAAACTATTTGAATGCATTTCATGAAAAATCTGAGTCATATTCCTTTCCAGAATCTAGAAGAAGAAACAAAATGAAATTATGTATTAATATATTCACTGTGAAGGACAAATCAGTAGAAAACTGATACAATTTTTGTAGAAAATTACCAGAGACTTTTCCATTAAGTGTGAGACATTTCCATCAACCATTAAACATAAAACAATGAGAAACGTGATTGAAAATGCAGATAAAATTCCTATGAAACATCAATACGGAAAATTCCTTCATAATACCAAGGTACATGGTGCTGTATTATTTTTCAAAGACAAAAATATTTTTAATGAAATGATGACTTTATATAGGCTTTTTACATGTACATCTATGTGTGTGTGTGTGTTTACATTATGTATTTGAAAGTATTTAGAAAAAAATGTTGATCTATAATAATACATATATCCATGTTTTAACAATGTTTTTAATAATCCATTTTAATTATTGCAGGACGAATATCAATTAAAATTAAATAGTGATACACAAACACATACACTATTCATTAGTATAACTTTTAACATATTGTTTATCTACAATAAGAAAGCTTGTTTTGTTGTTTTCTTATTTTTATTTTTATTTATTTCTCTTATTTTTTATTGCATGACAAAATTGTGTATTGAAAGAGTGACCTTATATATATATAAATTATAATAGATCTAGAGATCTCGAATATCATGATACTTATAATATGGAAAAATTTAAAAATTACATTAAAGATAATGTTCTCTAAAATGTAAAATTTTAAATAGTTTTTTCTTGCGTTGTTAATATTTTGTTAATATAGTGTAAATGTTGTTAATATTTCATTATCTATTGGGGGAAATTAAATGTGCATTAAATGTAGTTATAATAATCATCGCAACGTGTCTGGTATTTATTTTTTTAATAAATACAATTTTTCAGGTCTTTTAATTATTTTTTTAATAAACACAGGTCACATATTAATATTAGAGTTAAACTCAGAAAACAAAATGCATATAACATTTTAAAAATATTTTTTCTTGTATTAAAGAAGAAAACCTGAACAGTGTAAAATTCACAATAATGAATAAAAATCATGTTTTACTTTGCCGCCGAACAAAAAATGAACTACATTTCCCACAATGCACCAAAACGGGGGGGCGGGGTTATTATTACTATTTTTTTTTTTTTTTTTCACGCTGCCAACACTGGATTTAGTATTCTCGAGAATCACATCTGATTACTGATTTAGGTGTTGTTTTATAAACCAACGTGTTGTGTTATTATCGTAATTTCCTGAAGAGCTCACGACTGTTTACGTTTGTTCAGAACTCTGAAGCTAAGCTAAGCTAAGCTAACTGAACACAGTGTTGTGTTTGTGATATGAACTGCTCAATAGTCTGATTTTGAGGATGTACACTTTATTATCGGGTCTCTACAAATATGTATTTCAAAAGGAAGAGTACTGCATCCTGATCCTGGGTCTGGACAATGCGGGAAAAACCGTAAGTTACCATAATAAAAAAATAAATAGTTAACGCCTCCTTCGCATTTACTTTAGTTAAACTGTTGATAAAAAATTTTAATAAAAGGCTTTCTGAATTAGTATCTTTTTTTCACGATGCTCAAAAATCTTGTCTAGCTAGGCTGCACACTAAAAATGCTCACTAGTTAAATAAGGTTATCATACTCGGTTTGACTTCTGTTTCTGTTTCTGTGTGTGAATGCAACTCATTTATATTCTACACTAAATATGATGCATAAAGTGAGGTTTTTATTTTGATATCTCACTACTTTCCTTTTGACTCGTTTGTGTGTGTGTGTTTTATTATTTATATTGAATATTGCAGACATTTCTGGAACAAACAAAAACCAAATTCAGCAGAAACTACAAGGGCATGAACCTTTCGAAGATCACGACTACAGTCGGTCTGAACAGTGAGTGATGCATGCTGTAAACCCGAATTACATTAATAGAAGTGTGAGAGTGGTTTAATCCATGTGTCTCGTATCTGTTTCAGTTGGCACCATTGATTTGGGAAAAGCTCGTCTGATGTTTTGGGATCTTGGAGGACAAGAAGAACTCCAGTCTTTATGGGATAAGGTGACCTGCTGTAATTGGGATCTGGGTTTGGTTTGCGTTTGACACATTGAATGGTCATTGCATCTTGTTTGTGAACTTATATTGGTTTCAGTACTATGCAGAATCTCATGGTGTCATCTATGTCATCGACTCCACCGATGAGGAGCGACTGAACGAGTCAAAGAGCGCTTTCGGTGAGTGTTTCTGCAACGAGGGATCAATGCAATTTTGATAAGTGGTGCTCTAGAACACTGGAAAATATATCAAATACATTCCTTATTATTGTCTTGTTTTAGGACACAGTCATTTAAAATAAATTGGATTGTAGCATTGATCAGGCTTGAATCAGTGGCTAATGTGAAATAAGTTTATGCTCCCATCATACAGAGAAGATGATCAGCAGTGAAGTTTTGGAAGGAGTTCCTCTTCTCGTGCTGGCCAACAAACAGGACGTCGAGGTAAGAACCTAAAACTTAGCGATCTCAGAAGCTCAATCCATCCTCTGTGATCTCCCGGTGGTCTGTAGGTGGCGCTGTGCTCCTTCATTTCCACATTGAGTCGTAAAGACTGCGCTGCTGGTCTTGTGTTCGTCAGAACTGTCTGTCTGTGCCTGACATCAAGACGGTTTTCAGCGACTGTGCTCCAAAAATCGGTAAAAGAGACTGTCTGGTGCAGCCCTGCAGTGCTTTATCAGGGTACGTCTGCCTCGTTTCACTCATGCATTATTCAGTGCGCTCGAGCACTCCCAAAAAAACATGACGGGGAAGTTGAGAAATGCACAGAAAAAAAACAACAACTCTCGCTGACGAGTGTTTGGTGGCACTTTATGTATAATGCATTATAAAGCTATTCATAATAAACATTGTAATGCATCATATCATTTCATTAATAGATGTAACCAAAGATGAAATGCATGAAAATAGCATTTAAATAAAAGACGTGTCATGTTTTTAATGCATTATATACTTTCTAAAGATGTAAGAGTGTATTATAATGCATTTTAACTGTGGTTACAATCATTCATGTGCATGAGCTAATAAGCATTGCAAGACATAACTAATGCATTAAAGCTGCTTTTATAATGCATTATATATAAAGGTTTGAAGTACAGTGTTTACAATTGTTTATTTATATATATGTATTTAAACTTGTTTATGTGATATTTAGTTGGATTAAGTATTTCCATGAAAATATTAACAGTTTTCAACACTGATAATAATCAGAAATGTTTCTTGAGCAGTAAATCATCATATTTTCATGATTTCTGAAGATCATGTGACACTGAAGACTGGAGGAATGATGCTGAAAATACAGCGGAGCATCACAGAAATACATTACACTTTAACAGATATTCACACAGAAAACTGCTGTTTTACATTACAATAATATTTCACTAATTTTACTGTAGTTTTCAATCTAACAAATGCAGCATTGGTGCGCAGAAGAGAGTTTTAAGCTTTTGGCCATTAGTGTATATTTTGGTAAATATTGCTGGTGTTTAAGACTAAATATGCTGAGTGTTTTCTGCGCGGTTGTGTTTTACAGGCAGGGAGTGAACGACGGCATTGAATGGATGGTCAAATGTGTGATCCGAAACATTCACCGGCCTCCCAGACAGAAAGACATAACATAAAGCGGCTCCGTTTTGTGTGTGTGTGCTTTCTGTAAGTTATGATATAATATTTGGGTGATGCTGCAGACATTGTAAATATACATTACTATGCTAAACTGACACTAGTTTTGTTTCCTGATTAGTTTTGATGTCCTCTGCTAAAATCAGCTTCAGATTAAATCAATCATTTCTAAACCGAATGAAACCGAGAAACGTTGTTTTTAAGACCCAACCAATCAAAACCCTGTTTCTTAATAACTCACCAATTCTATAATAAAGAGCAGAGATGGAAAAGAAAGCCCTTGTGTCTCCGTTTAATTTGCACAACATATGTTTTCTCAATTCTTACTAATCCAGTCCTATCTTGTCAGGATGGGGATTTATTGATTTACTTTTGCCTAAGCTGAATGTATTTTGCATGAAGGCAGCAGTGAATCGATAAGCGCTGCTCATGTAATGAATGTTATTGACTTCAGACACTTTCAACCTGCAGAATATTATACGTGTATGTGTGTGTCAAAGATAATCAATATAATCTCTCTCTCCTCTGAATGCGGGGACCAAACATTCCTAGTTTAGAGACACAATGTTGTGTGTTTAATCAACTGTTCTGTGGTGTTTAAGGCTGAAGTCACTATTATTATTGGGCATATGTATTTGTCCAGATCTCTAACAGTGTTCAGTGCGTGATATACGAGTGTTTGAGAGAGGATCTAAACAAGCAGCTGTTCCCCTGTGCAGTTGTTTTAGGACAGCAGACTCAATCCAGCTTCTCTTCACACGCAAGCCTTCAGCAGAAGAATGAATAATGTAAGACTTGCGTAATAGTACATCAGTGAATCTGGAAAGGAACCGGAATAATGGCTCTGGCACTTTAGGGATTACTTTTTGTCGTTTTGAATGTTATATATTTTTACTGAAAAAATCAAGATACATTTAAAATTTAATTTTAGAGTATTTATCTTGAACTAATTTGTTATTGCTTTTCACCCCAATAAATTTTTTTCTTTCTATGGAAATATTTTATAATTTTTTTGCCTGATGAAATTTTTTTCTTCTCTTTTAAACTTTTTTTTTTTTTACGTTTTGTTTATTTATCTTTGTCAGATGTAACCCACTACTTACGTTTTTTTTTTTTTTTTTTTTTTTTTTTTTTTTCTTGATTCATTTTTGCAAGATGAAAAAATCCCACTTTGAATTTATTATGATTATTTATTTTTTTATTTGAAGTTTATCTTTGCCTGATGAAAAATATCAGACTTATTTATATAATGTATTTTTTTTTTTTTTGTCAGATATATGTCCTAGACTTTGAAGTTTTTGGTTCATTTTCTTATTCTTTTCTTATTCTTAATTCTTTTTTTATGTAATTTTTTGTTACACTGATGAGTGCCTAATTTGGACTAGTAAGCAACTGCATAGAAACATGCAAAATGCACTCTGAACACCCTAGTTACTGCACTCCAATAACAAAAAAATCTCAAGATTTGATCATTATTTGTTGCATGTGACGATTTTCTATATTTCATCTTAAATTAATCTCGATCCCTTCCATTCCTCCCAGCAGTCTGTTGTATTTAAATGTCAGTTTCTGATCAATAGCTGATTAAAAAAGCAATCAAAAGTCATACAACTGAACCTAATACATCTTTGGTCTTATCAATGTTTATTGATTTCTTCAAAACCTCATCGACCGGCCCAAAGATGTACAATACTTTTTCTTTTTTAAATACACAACAATATCTAGAAATATTTACCAGATACAGCAGCCCGAAATGTACAAGCATTAGATTAGAATATATTACATAACAAACTATCAAAGCGAGCAAACAAATGCAAGCTGCAAGAACTTTCTCAGCCCAAATGATTTATAAACTGGTGTTTTGGTTATTTTTAGTATTATGCTCAGATATACGCATACATTTTTGAAGGTTGTTTGAACAATAAAAATAGCTCTAGTTTCCAAGACAACAGCACTGTATCACTTTATTGTATTTTTTTTTTTTTTGATTCGACAAAATTGCTGGTTTTGTCAGCGATGCCATTTTTCTTCATCTCTCCTCCGCCTCCCTTCCATCATTCCTCCCCTGATAATACAGACCACTGACTGTGCGTCACTCCTTCAGTGCTTCACTCCGTTCATCTCTCCACTCAGCATCCATCCATCCATCCGTCCTCCTCCAGCAGCACCATGGACAGCACAGTTTCAGGTAAAACCCAGAATAATCTATGTTTAGAAATGAAGCTGAGACACTAGGGAGATTTTAGCACGAGTTATTGCATGAGATTGAATGACCTGCTGCAGAATCACGTCTTTTAGCGTGACATTGGCACTGGTGAACATGTCCTTTGTCAAGCATGCATGCTCTATGCTATCTAAGGGATATTAATGTCATTAATGAATAGATCCTTTCAGTACAGGGGGTTTCTGTCTGAACAGGACTGTTATTGTGCATTGGAGTGTGCTGATGCTCAACACTGCAGATGTTGGGCTATAAAAAAAAAACACGGTTCATTTGGAGGGTAGCAGTGCTGCAAAATGTGACGCAATATTGTAGATGTGATTGTCTGGATCCCATTCAAACACATACAGTCAGGAATCAGTCATCCACTATAGTCTAGTATAGAAAAGACATTGGAAATCATTAGTGAAATTAGTTTGCATTGTTTTGCATCTGAAATAGCTGTAAATCTTCTAAAAAAAATAACAACCGTAAGTTGTGCACATTATATTGTGTGCTCTGCTTTAATGTCCAGCAGACAAAGCAAGATTTGAGTTATCATTGCTAACACAGCTTTCTTGCAAAGTCACCTTTTTGTTGAGCTCATGGGTAATAAATAAACAGGCTCCAATGCTCACAAACACCAATAGTTCCTGTCATGAACACATTCCCTTTTGCATGCATGCATTTGCTTTGTGTTGGTGATTTGTGATTCCTCAATATAATCATGCATCTTATTGTGGAGTGGTATGATGTTGCTTTACTAAGTGATCATCATGACACTTCACTCAGATTCACACAAGATCACACGTCATGTCTTGTGCTGTGATAACTGAATTAATAATGCATGAATCAGATTTTGGGTGGGGTTTGATGCCAAATGCAGCCCAGTAACATGCTTGCATTCATGCATCCCTTATAAAATATTTCATGAAGCAATACTGGTCAGTTCAGGGAAACGCCTCTACATCTGATTCTGTAAGATATTGCTGTATTACAAACCCAGTAACAGCACATTTCCAATAATTAACGTATTTTGTTGTTGTTTTCGGTAGACATTTTGAAACATCTACTGAACTGTTACAGGGTTTCTGCAGATTTTATGAAAAGGTGTCTGCACTTTACCCATTGCATGTAAAGTTCTGGTTAGTTCACCGCATGCATATGCATCACTGATTTATTGCCATTTTTACTGTATTCAAACAATATTTCTCTCTGTCTCTGACAGCCTACTCTGAGAAGCTGAGAGAGATGTCAATGTTGTCTCTCCTCTGCTCCTGTTTGTATTCCCAGCCGCATCCCAACATCTTCGGTCAGTTTGAAGGTAGGAGCTTCAACAGCCAATGATTGAAGGCCCTATTGCCAGAATATTTAGGTTAAAGTTTATGCATCTCAAAGTCTTTGTCCTCATCATCTTTCCTCCACAGATATGGAGGTGAAGTCGCTGGATAAGCGAGCTTCTGGCCAAGCATTTGAGGTCATCTTGAAGAGTCCAACTGACCTGTCCCCAGAGAGACCCCAGACTCTGGCACTGCCTCCCCAGAAGAAGGAGCCTTCCCTGGGGGAACTTCAGAAGAGGCTGGAGGCCGCCGAGGAGAGACGGAAGGTAAGATGATGACAACATTAAATATTGCTTTATTATTTCATATGTTGAGTTCTTTCTGTGGAGCACTGCACATAAGCATCCAGTTTTACCTTGTTTTTTGGACGCTTCCTTCTATTTCTAGTAGAATTTGTCAACAGGATGTTTCTTGAGCAACACAGCCAGCGTACTTGTTTTTCGGATGCATTTATCTGTTGAGATGCATTCATGAAAATTCCCACAAGCACATGAGTAATTGAGAATCTTAACACTCTAAACATAAAGGTTATTTACTGGCATCAATGGTTTCCATTGCACAAAACATTATTTATAATTGTTCAAATGTTGTGCTGACTGATAAATAAATGGTTCTTTCAATAACTGTCATTAAAATGGTTCTTTGAGGAAGCAAAGATGGCATCTTTATGAAAACGTTCTTTTAGAACCGTTATTTTTAAGAGTGTAGAACCATTTCACTGCACTAAAGGTTCTTGGGAGTGGAAGAAGGTTCTCTGGAGTATTAGATAGTGTCCTTCAAACTAAGAGAAAAGGTTTTTTTTTTTAAGAAATTCACTGAAAGGTTGTTTGAGGAACCCAAAATTATGTTTCTATGGAACCTTTATTTTTAAAAGATTTTACCATGAAGCATGTGGATACCATTGGATATGAATATGGTAATCAGTTACTCAGTACTCATGGCGGTACTCCGTTTGATAGCAACACTGTCCTCTTTTTATATGTCCATTGCTGTTTTTATGACTTCTCAGTTTCTGGCTTCTCTCCTCTGCACTTTTTAATTGTCAGAGGAGTTCACCGTCACACCTTTCTGCATCTCTTTCTGTAGTCTCAGGAGAAGCAGGTGCTGAAGCAGTTGGCGGATAAACGGGAGCGTGAGAAGGAGGTGCTCACCAAGGCCCAGGAGGTCAACAACAACTACAGCAAGATGACCGAGGAGAAACTCCACCACAAAATGGAGCTGATTCAAGAAAACCGCATGGCCCGTCTTAATGCTCTCAAACAGCGTCTGAGAGAGAAGGTGAGTCTGTCCGGTTGTTATTAATGAATCAGTGGATGCTATTTTATAAAGAATATGACTCTCAGCCTCCAACATTCCATTTAAAGTGCCTCCTCAAAATTTTTGAAGTTCTCATTTAGATCTAAATCCATTTTACATTTTTTGCATTTGGCTGATGCTTTAATCCCAAGCAACTGACATTGCATATAAAGTGTATATCTTATCAGTTCATGCATTACCTAGGAATCAAACCAATTACCATAGCACCATGGTGCCTCTCACTGTTTGACTTTTTAAATCATTTGTCAAAAATAAAATGAACACACTAAAAAAAGTGACATTCCTCCTCAGTTTCTTGTGTTTGTTTGGCCGTGCAAATGTCTAAAAGATTCTTAAGTCAAGATGCATTTACATCATAAACAAATAATATAAAATATTTAAACATTCTTTGACTCTCCAAACTGTACACTGTCCTAAATAGGTAATAACTGGTGTCTAAAATAATAGTACAGTGTGTCGTAGACCAAATGTGTTTATGTTTGACATTGCATATAAAGTGTATATCTTATCAGTTCATGCATTACCTAGGAATCAAACAAATTACCATAGCATGTTTTACATGTTTGAATAATCAGAATCAGCATCAGAATGAGCTTTATTGCCAGGTATGTTTACACATACGAGGAATTTGTTTTCATGACAGAAGCTCCACAGTACAACAGAATGACAGCGACAGAACATAAAACACATAATAAAAGAATAAAAAATACAAATAAGTAGATAGTGAATGACAATATACAAATGACAATTGTAGGCAGGTATATTACAAAATGCAGTTATGTATGTACATATATATTATGTGCAAAATGTAAGTGTATACTAAGTATGTGTGTTAGATAAATAAAGTGTGTGTGTATATAAATATAAAGTGTAGTGTGTTCGCCGTTATTATCAGCTGTTCATAAGATGGATTGCCTGAGGGAAGAAACTGGTCCTGTGTCTGGTCGGTCTAGTGCTCAGTGCTCTGTAGCGTCGACCAGATGGACACAGTTCAAAGAGGGAGTGTGCTGGATGTGAGGGGTGCAGAGTGATTTTGACAGCCCTTTTTCTCACTCTGGATAAGTACAGTTCTTGAATAGATGGGAGAGTTGAACCGATGATTCGCTCAGCAGTCCGGACTACTCTCTGTAGTCTTCTGAGGTCAGATTTAGAAGCTGAGCTGAACCAGAGAGTTACTGAAGTGCAGAGGATGGATTCAATGATGGTGGAGTAGAACTGTTTCAGCAGCTCCTGTGGCAGGTTAAACTTCCTCAGCTGGCGGAGAAAGTACAACCTCTGCTGGGCCTTTTTCACAATGGAGTCAATGTGAATGTCCCACTTCAGGTCCTGAGAGATGGTGGTTCCCAGGAACCTGAATGACTCCACTGCAGTCACAGTGCTGTTCATGATGGTGAGTGGGGGGAGTGCAGGGGGGTTTCTCCTGAAGTCCACGATCATCTCCACTGTTTTGAGGGTGTTAAGCTCCAGGTTGTTGAGACTGCACCAGACAGCCATCTCTTTTACCTCCTGTCTGTAAGCAGACTCGTCACCGTCCTGAATGATGCCGATGAGTGTGGTGTCGTCTGCAAACTTCAGGAGCTTGACAGAGGGGTCCTTAGATGTGCAATCGTTGGTGTACAGGGAGAAGAGCAGTGGGGAGAGAACGCAGCCCTGGGGAGCTCCGGTGCTGATTGTACGGGTGCTGGATGTGTATTTTCCCAGCCTCACTAGCTGCTGCCTGTCTGTCAGGAAGCTGTTGATCCACTGACAGATGGAGGTGGGCACGGAGAGCTGAGTTAGTTTGGGCAGGAGGAGGTTTGGGATGATCGTGTTGAAGGCCGAGCTGAAGTCCACAAACAGGATCCTCACATAAGTCCCCGGTCTGTCTAGGTGTTGCAGAACATAATGCAGTCCAATGTTTACTGCATCGTCCACAGACCTGTTTGCTCTGTAGGCAAACTGAAGAGGATCCAGCAAGGGCCCAGTGATGTCCTTCAGGTGGGCCAGCACCAGTTTCTCAAATGACTTCATGACTACAGACGTTAGAGCCACAGGCCTGTAGTCATTTAGTCCTGTAATTTGGGGTTTCTTAGGGATGGGGATGATGATGGAACGTTTGAGGCATGAAGGGACTTCGCACAGCTCCAGCGATCTGTTGAAGATCTGTGTGAAGATGGGGGACTGAGTCCTTATTTTTTCAGAATAATTCCTCTTTGCCACTTTGATCTCTTTTTCCAGTGTGTATTTAGCCTGTTTATACAAGACATTGTCCCCCTTCACGTAAGCATCTTCTTTGGCCTGACGGAGCTGTCTGAGTTTTGCAGTGAACCACGGTTTGTCATTATTGTAAATTAGTTGAGTCTTTGTAGGAATACACATATCCTCACAGAAACTGATATATGAGGTTACGGTCTCTGTGAGTTCGTCCAGATCGGTGGTAGCAGCTTCACAAGCTTTTAACTTTCCACAGTTCCTATTGCATGCTGTTTTTCTGAAGTAACTGGCTTATAACACCTGGTTTATTATGCTGTGTCTCTTTTCTTTGTTAGGAGCTTCATGCTGCAGAAGTCCGTAAGAATAAGGAACTTCACACTGAGCTCTCTGGCTAAGGACACTCTTTGACGCCAGAGCTGTGAGACGTCCAATCACGGCTGCATTTGGATAATATCTCATTCTCTGGCCACAGTCTTAAGAGGTCATATCATACTCACCTTATCGGTTTTCCTTTCCAATAAATGTCTGAGCATATAACAGCATCCCACATACACTTGTGTGGACAAAAGTATGTGAGCACCCAAACACCACACCCACACATGCTTGTTGATTGTTTAATTTCCAATGCATGGGCATTAACAGGCAGTTTGTTCTTCATAAAATGTCTAGTTCTTTCGGGAGTCATTATTCCAGTTCATCCCAAAGGTATTCCGGTCTGGACTTTGTGAAGGCCAGTCAAAATCTTTCACATTTCTTGATGGACTTTGACTTGTGTGGTGTTCCTGGATCAACATCTTCTGTTGATCCTAGAACAAGAAGTCTTTTCCCTATCCCTAAAACCAATTTTTTATTAAAATGTATGGCTAAAACCTGAGAGAAGTTGGAATGTTGCTTAGGCTCCAGTCCTGAGCCAAACCCTATAACAAGTACTTAGAATTTCTGAAACTGAAAAAAATTCGTCCAAAGCTGTTGAACAATCTCTTGACTGCCACTTTATGGAGTAGCATTAAGATTTGGAGTTATCTGACTAGCCAAACGCATTTATTGTAAAATCATGAAATGTATCTGCCTGCTGAAAAAAAACAACAACTTGGACCAGCTTAAAGACTTGTTTATAGATTGGTATTAGTGGTATGTTACTCAACACAAGCTGATTAAAAGGGTTATTGTTGCCAATAGACCAGCTAGTTGAGTGGTTAAGCTAAAACCAGCATGAAACTGTCAAAACATACCTTATTTGTAACCAGCAATGGTAAAATGTGGTCATTTAGTCTGGTCTAGGCTTTTATTTAGCAGGTCTTAATCTCACAAACTTGTCAAATCTAACAAAAACCATAGTTGTATCCACATTCACGCTGCACTTTATAGGATAAGATTCATTCACATGAGAGTTTAGATTCATTTCAAGGGCCACTGACTCAGATTTGTGGGTTTGTTTTTCAGTGACCTGAAAGAGAAATGTCTAAGCTATATGCTGCTAACTGATTACTGAAAACCATTTAAAATAAGATTAAAGCATAACAAGTTCGTAAGAAAGGGTCTCTGTCATTTTTGCAATGGAGGGAAACTAAGAACGCATTCAAGAGATTATTTATGTTGGCAGCACATCAGAATTTCTAATTTGTTTATCACCGTTTATAGCAATTTAGTGTCTCCTGAAGATTCTGTCTCTTGCTATTTTTTTCGTTTCATGTCTAAGTTTCTGATTAGGTATTGAATATGGAAATGACTGATGCAGTAGTTTCTGAGTATAGTTTCTAAAATACTATGCCTGTATTGCTGCTGATAAGACTCATACTATCAAGTACTGCTTAATCAGTCATTGAAGCGGCGTAAAATAAGGGTGTTTTTGTGTTCATGTTTTTTTTTCACTAACTCTGGCCATCTGAGATAAACTGAACTGAAGCTGTTTTGTTTGCTCAAATATTGCTGCTATTATGTGTGTGTATCACCAGGGTACTTATAGATTTAAAAAACATTTAAAAGTACTCACAATTATGACTTTTCTGGTTCCTAAAGTCAGAGGCAGGACAATGGCACATATAGCCATGATCTAAACCAGTTTTGTTTTTCATAACTTTACATAAAATGGCACGGAAAGGGAGTGGTCAGGTGGTAGAATAAATATTTACCCTCCATATACTCGTGATGTCCGTCCTCAAGGTACAATTAAAGTAGTTTCATCCACCTGATTTGTTTGATGGTTTGTGTACCATTCCAGTCTGTGGTCACCTCAGGCATGTTTGGGTTTCATGTGTAATAAGCCTTTTTTGTTTTCTTAAACAATGCCCAGCATTGATCTAAATTTATCTTCTAGTGTTATAGTTTTATTTACCAACCAATATAAAATCCAAGTTAGTTTCAATATAATGATATTGTGCATTTGTTGAATTGAAATTAATTTCAAATTTGGTTGTTAGGATTAATAGCAAGTATATGTTGGCACATCCATCACATCTTATGCCAGTGTTACTCAGTATCCTTTTAAAGGACCCCAACATCGGAAACAATATTTTTTTCATTTAAATGCTATCATTGATCAGCGATTCCACGTTAAAAATTAAACAGGTAATCTCCTCATAACAATGTCTTATTTAATAAGAGTGTGCATCCGTTTTATTTTCCTTATAAGATTGTAACTTTCTTGTTAAAAGAAACATTATAATACAGGATAAAGAATGTTCAGTATAAGTTCCATTCTTAATTATTTCAGGAAAAAATTGAGGCTTGTGCAATGGGGAAAACATTACTAATTTGTTCATTATTGGTTTAAAAGAAAATGCATGTTGTATGCAAACATAGTGTTGCCTTATGATAGTGAAAACATATAGCAAATACATAACTGATGTATGCTTAAATTGGTGTAGATATAGAAAGTCTAATAGGAAAATTAAAGGGCTATTTCACCCAAAAATGTAAATTAGGCTGCATTTTACTCACCCTAGGATGCCTCTGGGGAGAGTAAAACGCAGACTAATTTTAATTTTTGGGTGAATTAACCCTTTAAGGGATGTTTTTTTTTCTGATTTAGTAAAAGGGTGGGCTTAAACCCCCTTATGTTTGCCTTCTGTGGTTTTCATCAGTATTGAAACTGAAAGCTGTACAAGCACACTGTGCTGGAAAAGGAAAGTTATCCTTTAATTCTAGGAAGGGAGTGACTTATCCACGCAGCAACATCTCTACAAAAACAGCTCTTGATGCACATGACTCTGAGAGCGGCCGAATCATTCAGTGTTACAGGAAGATCATGACACATCAGAAAACCGTTAGGATGGGAAGGAAAATATGAAGGTACGATAACGCTGTGCATTACTAATTCATGTTACTTGACACTTTTTTGAATAGTTTATTATTTAATAGAAAGTAGTTAATGAATCTTTATTTTAAAAAAAGGTCATTACATTTTGTAATCATCCGTGGACTTCAAAGCTGACAGCTTCAGTCACTGCTTATGCAGTTTTCCATATAGTAAAAGGTCTCTCATTCTGATAAGCATTGCATTTTGTGTTACACAGATGAAAGCAGTCATACTGAGCATGAAGGTAAATCATCTCTTTTGAGTGAAGTGTTCATTTAAGAGATGCTGAATTGAAATTACTAAATTATAATTATTTATAACTAATTCTTAACTAAAATAGTTATGTGCATTGTGCTTATTGTGTCATAACTGCACTTATACAGTATTTGTAGTATTACATGTGTATTACATGACCAGTGTGTCATGAAGTAATTCCATATAAACCTTAACAGCCAATGAAAAAATATTGGTATAGTACAATTTTCAAATTCACGAGATCAAAACATCCTTTATTAAACCGCTTTGTCGAGAAGTGTCGAAATTCTGAATTAATTAATTCACTTCTAACAGCACTTAAAGGGGACAGTGTCATACACATAGAGGGCAGAGTGTCACTTTATTTGAAAGGGAAGTGTTGGGAGGAGGGAGAAACACAAGGGGAAAGAAAGGGAGGGCAGGAGTAAGAGAGAAGATGAGATCACTCACACCCAAACAATAATAGGAAACATCTATTGAAGGGAGCGAGTAGGAAGAGAGGAGGGATTGAAGAGAGGCAAACTCACAGAAATATCTGATAGAGATCATGAGTTCACGCATTTATGAGTAACAAAAGATTAAGTAGATCTGATCAAGCTTTTATATGTAGTTTGGGGTAATATAGGGTTGACTGAAATAATAATGCAATAACTGACACTTTAAATCAATGTTTCAAGCAACAATCAACAAAACAATTGAACAAAAAAAACAGATAAATATAAAAAGTAGCCATTGATCATATCTAAACATGTATCCAAATGTAATCAAATTAAAGGGATGGTTGATTGCGATGTCACTTTTTTAACGTTATTGTTGCTGTTTGAGCATAAACAATTTCTGCAAAAGTTACAGCGCTGAAAATACAATGTAAATGGAAATATCATCTTTTTAAAATTCTGGCAGTGTAATGCCTACAAAAACAGCTTGTAAGGGACTCAAACAAGCTTCTTCCCGGGTCCATTACATCACAAACCCAGATAAACCCCGCCCCCTGGAAACACGCACCAAAGAGGCGAGGCCATTTCCTGCTGCTTTAGAGAAGAGGAAGAGGAAACTAGTGGTGCACGTAAAAATCTGTTCATGCATGAATCGCGATTCTGTCTTCTAACGATTCTTATGAATTCAGAAGTTTCAAAACCAATGTTCTAACGAAGCAGTTCTCAATACTGTTCCTCGCGTTGCACTATTGTACATTTATATTTATCACACAAACCATTTTGAACAACCACATGATAAATACCCATAGCAAAATATCAAGGGAACAAAAATAAGTTGTAAATGGCAGTTGTGAAATCTCATTCTAATTGCAAACGTTTTCTTTTCACAGTCAAGGCTCTCGCATAAAATCTCAAAGCATTACTAAATTCACACAAGCTGTGTGTCAGTTATAAAAAGAACTGTAAAACCACAATGAGATTTCATATTGCTATTAGGAGATCATCCATAACTGCTCAGAAGACATCTTACTGATCAAGAGGAAAGGTGATAGTTCATTGTGGAGGGCTGTTGCCCCCTTGCCAGGCCTGTGAAAATGATAAAACAAAACCAAAGGACACTACAAGGAGGACAGTTCGACTGCACATTCTGCCACATCCACTTCCCAACAGATGAGGAACTGAAGAACCACTGTTTCACTGTGAATCACAGGAGACTGATCTTTGAAGATACAGGTACCTCTCAGTCTTGGAAGTACAGAGATCCACCACCAACATACAAGGACCTGAAACTTTGTCAAAGGTATTTATATGAAGTGTGACGTGCCATTAGATGTTTGCTTGTATCCAAGTAAGTTTAAGCTTCCTGTAAAACATTCTCTCATAGGTCCCTGATATGCGAGTATGGTGATGACTGCCCAGAGGCACACAGTCAAGAAGAACTTTGTGAATGGCAAAAGAGAATCAAGACTTCAAGAAAAAGAGCCAGAGATGCTGCCGAGATGGGTCTACTGTCCTATCAGGACAAACTTTTGGAGGAATACAGACACTGCAATGACAAGACAATTATTGTAAGTGGGGCATTCAGTAATGAACAATGTATAATGTCATGATATGACATGTTGACCGGTGTATCTCTGACCTCTCTTTGACCCTTTTCCATTGTTAATGTACATGCATTAAATTTGAACCTTGTGTTATGTATGCTAAGAAAAACTTTTTTTTGATCCATGCTATTTTTTTATTGTACATTATTACATAGCTTTTTACAATATCATAAACAGTGATTGAATCCATATTCCTGCAGGTCAGCGACACCCTTCCTGATGTTTCTATCAGCTGTGACCCAGATATAGACAGTGTGCATGTAAGGAAAAAGGGAATACAGTGCACATGGAATTTTACCATTAAATCCAAGGTCTGTACATTACATGACATGTAAAACGTTTGTCTTTACATTCCAAATTAATGGGTAAAAAAAGACAGTCATTGTAAAATTTGACCAGGCTTGCTACAATAGAGTAATACCACTTACTAATGATAGCACTACATTTGCTCTTAATGTAAGAATTATGGGGTTCAGCTCCTTTTAATAACAAACCTTAAGGAACTCCTTATCCTTATGTCCACAAGTAAGATACTCAAAGCATCTTTGTAGAATTTAACAAGCTCTCATTAAAATTGTCAGTCCCACTTTTTATTAGGTGGCCTTAACTACTATGTACTTGCATGCACTTTGTAAAAATACCTACATGTAATTGCATCTTTAATTACATTTATAATTACACTGTTGACCAATCCCTTACATCTTAACCCACCCTTAAACCTACCCATACCACCAAACCTGTCCCTAACCTTACATGTAGCCCACCTTAATAGCAGCAAGTGTTTTACAATATAATATGTACACAATAAGTACATTGTACTTATTTTAGATGTAAGTACATAGTAGTTAAAGCCACCTAATATAAAGGGTCCACAACTTTTTATTCCCACTTGGATATGTTGTGTATATGGTGCGATCCAGTTTTTGAGGTCTGTAATCTGTCGAGTACCCATGTTGTTTTTCTAAACATGTTTAGACTGCTGTAAGTGTGAGAAAGTAGTGTAGGATAGCGTCTGCAATGACACTGATCCAAAATGACTTAAATCCCTCCAGGAACCTCTAGAGATTATTGCTTTATTGAAACGGGAACTGGGGGCAAAATTCAGCCTCGGCAAAGACCCCAATGAGGAACGGACATATTCCAGTAGCGATTGGTTTAAAAACAACCAAACAGGTGAATATTTCTTACAAAACCAAGTTAAAAACTGTATGGCATGTTTTTAGTATTACTAATTGATTCATTAATTAATTAATTGAAGTCCCTTGTTTACTAATTATTTCCGACCTGAATTATTGTCTTAGATTATGAAATCCCAGTGTCCTTCAAATCTGACCAACCAGGCAAGTATGAGCAGTGGGTAGTGTTTGACTTCAACACGAGACCTGTACTACGACAAAAAATCAAGGTCAGAGTTGGAGAGGATGAGTGCAAGGGATCACCAATCACATGTCCAACATCTGACGTTCCCAAAGAAAAACAAGAGTCTGACGGGAATCTTGAGCCCTGGAATGAGGAAAGCATGAAAATCATTCCTTTCTTTGAAAGAGAAGAGGCAGAGAGAGAGCTGATAAACAGATACAAGCTCATCAAGATAGATGAGATGAACAGTGTGATTAACCGTGACAACTACAAAAACAACATGCACAATTTTTTATATCGAGAGGAAAGAAAGGAAAGTACACTGCTTAAAAAGTATGTATGTATAATGTGTAAGTATGTTTTGGGATTTGACAGTTAAATTTATAACAAATGCCAAATACATTCTGTACTCTTTCTGTTTAGGCTAAATCTACGAGACACTGTGCAGTTGAAAAATCAACTGTCTGATGTCAGCTTTGGAATGAAATGTGCTTATCCCGGGACACTTCTTGCTGCTGTGCCTCTGTCTCACACACTCACCCCTGATGCTCCTCAAGGTTTCTTAGTGAAAAGACATGCTATCAGATCTCTTGTTCGTGTCGTGAAAAACAATGATTATATTGGGCCTATTTATGAGGCTCAATTTTTGAAGGATGCTGCCAGTGAGACACAAATAGTATTGCAGCTTTCCAGAAAGTGCTGCACTGATTTGAACCTGCAGAATGGACAGCAGTGTGAGATGGAAGTCCAGTTCCAGCTAAATCGCCTCGGGTTCTGTGAGATGCACAAGGCCGTTGATGATCTCCCCAACTTAGACAAAGTTTTGCCCGATCTGAAAAACAGCAAGTTCTGTATTTCTTCCCAGTCAGATTCAGGAGAGTTAAATGAGAGGCAGCAAGCAGCAATGAACTTTGTTCTTGGTGTAACAGACAACAGATGCAGCATCCCACCTTTGTTGATTTATGGACCTTTTGGAACAGGGAAAACTCTAACCCTTGCAAAGATGACCCAAGCTCTTGTGCAGCAACCACAGAACAAAATCCTGATTTGCACACACACAAACAGGTAAGACATCATCACAATGCAGTGGCACTTTTATGGTTGGGTATTGAGAACCTTTTCCAAATATCCAATTACCGGGTATTCGATAAGATACGTGCTTTTTGGTTCCACTAAATGATTCCTGCATTCACATTTTAATGCGATTTTGAATCTATTTAAGCACAGGAAGGAAAAAAAAATTGCCCTGTTTGCATGCAGCGCACACATCCGAAGCGCAAGAACAAAGAATAGTGTAGTAATCCGTAACATTAATCATTAATGTTAATCAAACAACACAAGAAAATCATTAACTAACTGGATAGATTTCGTTCATTTAAAAGAAGAGATTTCACTCTGTATAGATATATTTATCATGTGTTTAATGCAAGTATACACAGATATTTAAAGTAGTGCGCTCAAGTTCACAGAGACCAAACGGGAGAACATCCTGTTAGTTTTAATTATTATACAAAAGCGCAATGTTTTGTTGTTATTCTGAGTGCACACAAATAAATGCAGAATCCGTACAGTTTCAGAAGATGTATTACTTTAATCTGTATGACCAAAAACAATGGAGTATTTTTTTATGGAATGGATTTTAAAAAAGTGACTGCACCAGTGCCTTCTTCTGTCATGAAGTGAGCGTGAAACTGTACAGCTTATACACTCCGAAACAGACACATGGTTAATGCTTAATGGTTGTTTGTCCTGGCTTAACAGAGTAGACTGTTGTGACGACACTGGCACACCAACATCTAAAATACATACTGGTAATTTCATCAGGGAAATTGCATTATTGGTTTTTATTCCGTTTCTCTAGTTTAAACAGTAAAGCATGGTGCAATTAAGGGCAAAGTCTTGGAATTGGTTTCCGCGGAATACATAAACTCATAAAAATGCATACCTTGAAGCCAGTGTCATTTTGAAACTGTCAGAAAATATAATCGTTAAATGCAGTCATTGTAAGCTACAGTTATTTCTCTTTTTTTCTTGATACAGTTCTGCTGATCTTTATGTAAAAGGTCATTTTCATGAATATGCAACTCTTCATCATGAAGCCAAACCACTAAGAATAAAGGCAAAGGAAAGCAATCCAAGATCTACTGATACCATCACTCTACAGTACTGCCATTTATCCAGAGATAGCAATCAGTTTGAGTTTCCTGATAAAGCTGTTTTAGATTCTGCAAGAATCATCATAACAACAACTGCCGTGGCTCGTTTCTTCCATGACATGAACCTCCCTGAAAACTACTTCAGCCACATTCTGATTGATGAAGCTTCTCAGATGTTGGAGTGTGAGGCTCTTATGGCCCTGGGCTTAGCAGGTAAAAATACACGTGTTGTTTTAGCAGGAGATCACATGCAGATGGGACCCAAGCTCTTCTCTGTGAGACAAGACAAATGCTCAGAACATACTCTGCTCAATCGCCTCTTCTATTACTACCAAGCTGAAAACAGTGATGGCGCCAAACAAAGCCGAATCATTTTCAATGAAAACTTCCGTTCCACAAAGGACATTGTGGATTTTGTATCAACACATTTTTATGTAGGAAGGAGTGATGTGATCAAAGCTAGAGGAAGTGTGCCTCCGCATCCACAACAACATGCCTTGCAGTTCCATCATGTGAGAGGAGAATGCTTTTTGGACCCAACAAGTATGTCCTGGTTCAATATGGAACAGATTTTAAGCATTATTGACATTGTGCAAGGAATAATGGAGAATTGGCCTCAAGAATGGGGCGATAAAGATCCAGAATCAGTCTGTGTCCTTTCTCAAGGCAGACAGGTATCAAACCTATCGCTAGCTGCCAATTTATATTATGATTTTATTAATAGCATCCTGTTTTTTGTGTAAGATACATGAACAGTAAATGTGTTTATACCAGATGCTTCTGCTTCTTTTGTGTTTCAGGTGTTGGAAATCAGGCAAAGACTCCGTCAGCTTAGACTGCCCCGTTTCACTGTGGAGAATGCTGAAAATGTGCAAGGTAAAGATGATTATTCAATTTGCATTACTCAAATGTAATACTATGCCATGATTACGTTTAAACACACTAGTATCAATGCATGTGTTTTAAAGATAGTGCCTTTTCCCATATTTTTCAGGAAAACAGTTCAGAGTAATAGTGATTTCCACTGTGCACACTAAGGACAGCTTATTGGAGAATGACCGGACCTGTCTTGAGTTTTTCAATGACATACGAGTCCTGAACACAGTTATGACAAGAGCCCAGTCTCAAATATTTGTTGTTGGAGATGCAGCTGCACTTTGCTGTCATCAGTTCGGTACATGCTGGAGACTATGGAGATCATACATAGAGGATTGCACCAACAAGGGAAGTGCCCATGATTTTACCTTGGATTCTCTGAAACAAGATCTTCTTGAGATGTCTGAGCTCTGCAGAAGTGAGGATGAAGAGATCAGTGATAGTGAATCAACTACATCTGAAATACTAGACACAGAAGATCCAATACTTCAAGAGCTTCTTGATGAGAGCAAAGACATCAATGTTGCATTGACAGAGGAAGGCTTGTTTCCAGTTTTTCAACATAAGCAGGGTGTCAGTAGTATGAACAACCAAATTACAGAAGATGATGAAGAGCAATTGCTGACTAACTCTAAAATACACAAACACTGTGAGCTGATCAAAGAGTTTTATGACCGTGGCTATGCAAGACCACTTGACGAGCCCACTCAGAGAATTGATATCAAGGGTAGAAAGAATATCGGACAGGCATTCCCTGGAGACAAGGTAACAGTGGAGATTCTGAGTGAGATATCAAATCCTCCCATTGGAAGAGTGATCAACATCCTTGAACGTGCAGATACTGTCAAAGAATTTGTCTGCACCCTTGAAAGACACGATAGTCAAGTGATGATACCTATCAACAAATGCATCTCCAAAATCTACACACCATTTTGGATAGACAAACCAAACCACATTGCTGTAAGAAATCCTGAGAACCATAGAGTAGAGAGGTTAATCAAAATCAATGAAGAAGCACACAGAAAATATCTCTTCATTGTCAAAGTGCTTAAGTGGAGAAATGATTGCAAGTACCCTTTGGGGATTGTTGTGGGACAGTTTCCAAAAGTAACAACTTTAGAAGATGGACTGGAGGTTCTTGACATAGAATTCCAGTTGAGGAGAACACGTTCTTCATCTTTGGAAAGACAGATGAGTGACTTTCAAAGTCTTAATTTATTTGAAGATGGGCGAAAAGATTTTCGTATGCTCCCAACATTCACCATTGATCCTGCTGATTCACAAGACCTTGATGATGCAATCAGTGTACGGGATTTAGGTGAGTGCTATGAAATAGGAGTTCACATTTCTGATGTTGCAAGTTTTGTTGCTAAAGACAGTGAACTGGACAAATATGCAAAACTGCTGTGTACTTCATTCTATCCATGTGGAAAGGAGCCTAAACACATGTTCCCCAAAGAACTGAGTACTGATTTCTTCAGTTTGATTCCTAACCAAAACAGACGAGCCATCTCCTTAATAATACAAGTGGATAACAAAAAACACTGCATAAAGAAAAGATTAATTTGCAAGTCTGTCATTCAATCCAAGAGGAAATTTTCTTATGATGAAGTTGAGGATATCCTTGAAAATAATCTTCAGCAATCTGACTCGCTTCAAATGTGCCTTGTGAAAGCATGGAACTTTGCTGAGGTTCACAGGAGATACAGAAAACAGGACGACTGGTGCTACAAAATGCCAGACGAGGATGTGACTCTTGGAAGAAGGCGATCTCACCTAATGGTAGAAGAGATGATGATCATGTTTAACCACACGGTTGCTGAACGTCTTCTGTTTGATGAAACAACAAGGACCATAACTCCACTGAGATGCCAGGACAGGCCACAAAGTAAAAAACTTGCTTACCTTTTTGACAAAAATTCCTCCCTGATTCCACTATCAGTTCACTTCTCAAGTAAAGTTCATGAGTGTGATCATCTGTCTCATGAACTGGATAACCAAGGTTTGATCCACCGTAGAGCCATGCCAAACCCTCAGGCTGGCATTTCTGATTCTGAAACCTTCCCCATATTAAAATCTGTTTTAAGATGCCTGAAGACAGCAGCAGAGCAGAAAAATATCTACAAAGTAATTGACTTTATTGCAACTGATGAGATTCACCCCCAACTTCTCCCTTTTGTAATCGCAATTAGGGGACTGTTTCACAAAGCATGTATTCTGCGCTCAAACTCAACACATGTCTCAAGAATTGGCCACTATGATTTGGATCTTGACAGCTATACATGGGCCTCATCTCCAATCCGCCGATATATAGATGTCATTGTGCAGCGTCTTCTTCATTCTGTGATTGACAAGACAAATGTTAAGTACACAGCTCGTGACATTGACCTGTCTTGTATGGAATTTTCCAGGAAAAATGACCAACAGTCAACATATGAGAGGAAAGCAAATGCTCTACATTTTGCAATAGAACTGTCAACCCAAAGTGAAAGGAAGGTGGCATACATTGTGGAACTCAATGCATCAGGGACGAATTTCAGATTATCCTTCCCACTTAACAGAACTTCTATATCAGAAAACTTAGACATTATGTACAGGGATCTTCAGTTGGCAGATCAACCACAGTTTGATGAAACCAACAACTGCGTGATCTTGAAATGGGTGCGAAGGATATATTCATTCTCCAATCCTCACATCATTGCGGAAGTGAAACAGCAAACTCCAAACTCAATCATGGCCTATGTCTCTACAAAGACCTGGAAAGGCCTAGTAGCTGCTCTTAGAGAGGAAAATTGGGAAAGATTGTTTCCCCTGATCGAGGAGCTTGACGTTAGCTCAATGAAACAATTCAATGAAAGACCAAGAAATGCTACAAGTTCAGGAAAATCTGATCCCATGCACACTGAGCATTATGCTGAACTGTCAATGAGAATAAAGCCAGGTGAGGTGGTCGAGGTACAACTAGGTTCAGCCACGACAAGAGGACTAATGACACCAGCAATTCAGCTGTTTGTTGTACATCCGAAATTTGAGATTTGTTTGGAGCATGTGAAAGATCCAATCAAGTGTTTTTCAAAATATGCTTCCCACTCATCACGGAACTCATACAACACATACATGGATTATCAGAAAATATGGAAACCTTTATGTGAAATGGAGTCAGGCTCCAATGCTGTTGCTGAAAATGAGAGCATTCTTATTGAAGATGCAGCTTTGAAATGGAAAACCTCTCCTCCAAAGACGCATCAGGGTTTTTTTCTCCTCCCACTTGACAAAAAATCTCTGTGGTCCATTGAATGTGACCTCAAGAACAGTTTCCTCTGCATTCGAACTAGGATTGACCAGAGTAGTCCCTTTCAGGAAAACCCTCAGTGCACAACTCTTATGAATATTCCTTCTGTCACGTGGGTGGCTCATGGCATAATTACGGAAGTTGAAGTAATTGAATCCAAAGAACCAAAGAATTTACAAATTGATTTTCAGATTAACCACATGCCTATGACAAACATTCCGGAAGCCATATTCTGGGAGAGGACCAGATTTACTCTGGAGCTTATTCCAAAGCTTCTGCCAGATGTGTAAGACTATACATTATAGACACTACAGCTTATTAAAATTTTGTATTTATGTACACTGTATTTTAAGATTATGTTTAAACAATATTTATATTCTTCTTTATTGTTATGATTTATTTAACATTCAGACGCAAAGAGGATGCAATTAACAGTCTAACCAAAGCCAACAACCTTGTCAAAAATATCGCCATGGGCAGGAAAATCAACTATGAAGGAGGTGCAACAGTTTGACAGCTATTATAATGTTTTGCATAACTATATTTCAAACCCTACTATCAAAACTAATGGTTTACTACCCATATTTTAAACAATTATCCATTCAAATGTAGTTTCATTTTGTTTAACACTGTATTTCCTCAAAGGATGCAACAATTCAAAGCAGATTCCAGCCAGATTTGAGATTGATAGTTATCTCCCTTCTGGGTTTTCCCATCTAAACAACAGTCAGTGCAAAGCTATAAGAGAAGCATTGACTAACCCATTCACTCTTATCCAAGGACCACCAGGTGAGAGATATTTCTGGACCGTCTTTGGTTTCTTTGGCCTTAGGCTATTGTAATTTCCATGACTTCCCTATTATATTACTGTTGTGCGTTTTCACAGGGACTGGAAAAACTGTTGTTGGTGTCCATATTGTGTATTGGTTGCTCAAGAACATCCAACTTCCTACCACCAATTCACAGAAGAAGAGAGCTGTTCTGTACTGTGGCCCCTCAAATAAGTCTGTTGATGTTGTTGCAGGTACATTTTTCTGTACAGTCAATTATCAGTTTTTATATTTTGGTCACTGGTGAAGCAAGAATTATGCAATTCACTTTCAAAGAAGATTACCTGACCAAAGATCACAACCTAAAATGTTTTATATGAATGTGTTGCAGGTCATCTCCTTAAACTTCAAAAGGAACTTAGACCTCTCAGAGTCTACAGCGATCAGACAGAAATGTTGGAATTTCCTTACCCAGACTGCAATCTAAAGCTGTCACGTAATTCTAAACGTGGCGAAAAACCCAACACAGAGCTCGGGTATTTCCCAAATACTGTCCATCTATCACTTATTTAACAGACGATGTAATATTAATGTGTTTATAAAATCTGAACCTTGCTTTCCACTAACAGATGTGTGTTGTTGTATTATTAGTTCCATTGCACTTCACCACCTGATTCGAAAAGATGGCAACCCATATTCTACACAAATATTAGCTTTTGATAAGAAAATTGAAAGAGGAGATAAATTCACAGATGAAGAAAAAAAACTGTATGTATGGCTCATTAACTACAAATCTCTTTTTTTATTCTGTTATTGTTTGTTAGAAATAGTTTTGAAACAATTTCATTGAAATGAAAGGTTTAAACAAAAAATTATATATATATTTTTTTAAAGCTTCAGTGAAACCCTCAAAAAGGCTCGAAAACATGAATTACTGCGGCATGATGTCATCTTGTGCACTTGCACAGCAGCCTCGCACCCTGCCTTAGCTGATGCCCTCGACTTCAAACAGATCATCATTGATGAATGTGCCATGGCAACTGAACCCGAAGCCTTTATTCCACTAGTGGCTCATAAGCCTGAGCAGGTGAGCTCCAAAGCAATGTTCTTTTTAGGCAAACCCTTATATATTAGCACTTTCAATTCATTATGTTTACACTGAACAAAGATGCAACATATTTAAATCCACTTTTAGGTTATTAATATCTTACTAATTTGATGTTGTAGATTGTTCTTCTGGGAGATCATAAGCAGCTGCAACCTGTAGTCCACTGTGACGTGGTGGAGCGATTGGGAATGAGCAAATCTCTTTTTGAACGTTACACGGAGAAAGCATTCTTGCTTGACACTCAATACAGAATGGTAATAAATTAATAAATAGCTATTTAAATAAAATAAATAGCTTTAATACTAAATTTATATTAAAACATTTCTGTCTGGTGCTGTTATTTGTTTTTGGAAGTGGTCTTTAAACTGCTGTTAAATTTTTATTTTAAACGTATATATTGTTTTTATTGATTAACAGTATTTTTTATCTAGTGATATTTAATGATCTAAAAAGTTAAAAAGCAGTAGTTTCACTTAATTCAAATTAAAATTTCTCCATTGCATATCTTTTTTCTTTCAGCAAGAAGACATTTGTGCATTTCCATCAAAGCAGTTCTATGAAGGAAAGTTAATAACTGGAACATCACCCAAACCAAGTCTTTTCCTTGCTAATTCAAGGCACACGTGCATAGTTTTTGGTCATGTTGAAGGAAAGGAGAAAAGTCTGGTGGTCCGGACTGAACGGGGGAATGAAAACTCCAAGGGAAATTTGGAGGAGGCAGAAGAAGTGGTAAGAAAATGTAGTAGATTAAATTACGAGTATATCAATTAGACTTTATCTATATTAAGCTTGTATGATCGCTCCTGGTGATGAGTCATTTGGATATTTAACATACTTCATACGTCATTTGACTCCATCTGTACTTTCACAACAACGCGAGCTATGGCTAATTGGCGCCATCTTGAGACTCTAAACGGCAACTATGACTAACAAAACGGTTAAAATATGGAAACTCAAAGGAAATAAAAAAATAACCTGGCATGTCTTCGTCCATATTTACACATCTGTCAAAACTTAAAACAAGCTGTTTTTAAATAATGGACAAATGCTGTGTACATTTTGTTGTTTACTTACCCAATAACTCCGAATGATGCAGAGAGCGTTAGATTTATGCTTTTCTTCAGTTTCTCCTCAGTCGATGCCATTGGCCGTGATTCGACAAAATTGGCGGTTAAGTTTATAATGACTCCTCCCAGATGCGCGCTCCTTTTCGTAACATTCAAATTTCAAACTACTGGAGGCATGATAAAAGTACCTTTTTAATTTTAAAAAGTTATATAAATTACTAACATTTTACATGAATAGAGTACATGAAGATGCGTTAAAAGTCTTATAATTTAAATATCGAAGCCACACCCAATTTTTTGCCACAGAGGCTTTATTGTTGTAAATTCAAAACGCCCCCTAAGGATATTTTATAAAATTATATTTCAATTTATTTCTAATTGTGATAATCTTCCTACAGGTGCGGATCGCTATTCTTTTGACTGAGGCTGGGATACAGAAAAAGGACATTGCCATTCTTACACCATATAATGCTCAAGTGTCAAATATTGAGAAATCCCTGCTCAATAAGGGAATGAGTGACATCACGTACAACACCATCATGAAAAGTCAAGGTAATAACAATTTTAACACAAGCCATTTTACAAGTGACACAATAAACATATTATGTTACTAAAACTTTTAACACTGAACCTTGGCCCATGAAAGAACATTACAATTACAATTATTTTGCTAAAAATAATAAAATTAAGTATTAATTTTAATGCATATAGAGTACATACCTAAATGAAAAAAAAAAATTTTTTTGGTTGCATGTTTTGACAATGGCATGTAGATATTTTTTTTATTTCTGTATTAATTATTTCTGGTCTTTTCCCTTTTGTTTCTCTGGCCACACACAGGAAGTGAATGGAAATATGTCATCATATCAACTGTGCGCTCTTGTCCCAAAACTGATATAGAAACACAACCAACCCAATCCTGGATTATAAAGCGACTTGGATTCATCATGGACCCACACCAAGTTAACGTGGGCATTACCAGGGCACAAGAAGGCCTGTGCATCATTGGTTAGTAATGCCATCTATTCTGAATATGATGAAAAACAGTCTAGGCTTGTGTGAATCAATAATGTGTGAATGATTTGATAGATAACACCTCAAAGTTATTTGAATAATGCAAACAAATCCACTCATCACATTTTTGTCTCTTAAGTATTTTAAGTATTACTAGCAAGTCCTATAATAATTTCAAAATTATATTATATCATTTTTATCTTTTTTGTCTCACTATGTCAAATGCTATTAAAATAAAACTAAACCTCATTTTAATATGTCTACATTAAGTAATTCTGCTATTTTGTCAGGTAATGAGAACTTGCTGCGGTGCAGTGTGTTGTGGAGAAGACTTCTGGATCATTATAAGGAGAAAGGATGTGTAGTGAATCCGGCCCGGCACATCCAGGTTCAAAAACCCAACAGAAGTCTGGGAATGAAGAGAACTGCTAGAAGATGATGGGCTTCATGCAGTTTTATTTTTGTAGCTGCATTTCCTTTATAGCTGTGTTAAATGTGCACTTATATACTCTACATTTACTCATTTATACATTAATTTGTGATTGTTTAAAAACAATATGCACAGCAGGGAACATTGCATTTTGTCAGATCAGTTTGCTATACACAAATATCATCATAAAAATAACTACTCTTCAATGGCACTTTAGTATAAATTAACTTTTTATTAACTTTTAATTTATGCCTTTTTGTGAAGTTTGCATTACTCAACCATTAATTAATAAAGAAAAAAAAATTTGCATTAAGTTTGTTACATCAAATCTTAATTTTTGTATATATAGATGCAAAAAAAAGGACGAAGGACATTTTTATTCACCTCAATTCTTAAATCAGTTTTACCAAAACAGCACCACAACCCTTTAACTATTGCAATGTTAGTGTTTGACCACTTAGAGGTGGTCTGATACCATATAACGCAAAACCTAAGGCAAATTTAAATTTTTAACTGTATATGCTTTGTAATTGTTTTACATATTTTACATAATTTAAATTTAAATTTTTGTAGTACTTTTGTGTATGAGTAATATATTTGTGTACTGTTAATATATTTCATAAATTATGTTTACTGTGCAGCACATTAGATAATGTACACAACAGTCGATACAGGAGCTGCAGAATGTATTTGGAAAACCGAAGTCACAAATAAAAATCTGATTGATTGGATTTTTATCTGCGTATCTCAAATGCTTTTCTCTTCACTAATGTTGATGTTCGACTTTGTGTGTGAATCAGTTGGTTTTATAATGAAGAAACTTGTGCTTTTATCTTACCACAGTCTCTATTGCATGTTGTTTTCCTTAACAGGCTTATAACTATACTTTATTGTCAGTAAAACAGAAGACCTAGTTCTTTTTTTTCTTTCCTAGTTACTACAGAACAGTTTTAATTTGTTGAACATTTACCACGCTGTCTCTGTTTTCTTTGTAGGGAACTTCACAATGACCTCTGGGCTAAAGACACTCTTTGATGCCATTTTCTCAGTATTTCGATTTTTTTGCATCCTCAGATTCCAGATTCTCAAATAGTTGTATCTATACTGTCAGATCCTAATAAGCCATACATCGATGGAAAGCTTATTTTTCAGCTTTCAGATGATTTATACATTTCAATTTTGAAAAGTTGACACTTAAGATTGGTTTTGTAGTCCAGGGTCAGCAGCATCCCACATACACTACATGGACAAAAGTATGTGCACACCCAAAGCTATTCAGGTCTGGGATTTTGTGCAGACCAGTGAAGATCTTTCATATTTCTCAATGGACTTGTGTGTGATGTTCAACTTAATCTGTTGATTCTAGAACAAAAAGTCCTCTCACTATCTCTAAATATAACCTTTACCAAAAATTATGGCTAAAATCTGAGGGTAGTTGATAAGAATGTTGGTTCTAGCACCAGTCCTGAGCCAAACCCTAAACAAACCCTTTTACCTATTTCTAAAGTCTGATTGGCTGATCTTGTTCCAGGAACATAGCCTACTTGGCAGAATCAGCTTTGTTCACAAGGACTCTGTCATGCTGAAACCTTTATTGAAACTGCTGAACAATTCTTGAGGATGAAATTGTCTTAGACCAGCTTAAATTCCAAGATGAACTTGTTTTAGATTGGCTTTGCTGGTAAATTACTGACATGAGCTAGTTAAGATGATTGCTGTTGCAGCTAGACCAGTGGTTGAGCTAAAACCAGCATGAAATGTCAAAACATACCTTATATGTAACCAGAAATGGCATGAACTGGTCATTTAGTCTTGTCTTGGTTGTTATCTTGCAGAGCTGAATCTCAAAACCAAAAACCATGTCTGTATCAACATTTACACTGAACTTTAAAGGATATGATTCATTGACGTTGGTAGTTTAGTTTAGGTTCTGACTTAGATTTGTGGGTTTGTTTTTCAGTGACCTGAAAGAGGAATGTCAACATGCTGCTCACAGATTACTGAAAAACATTTAAAATAAGAATAAAGCATGCATTTGTAATAAGGTGTCTATCATTTTTGCAAATGAGGGAAACAAAGAACGCATCCAAGAGATTAGTCATGTTGGCAACACTTCAGGCTTTTTTAGATTAACATTATTTGCTGTTGTTTAAAGCAGTTTAGTATCTGTATGATGTTTCGGTCTCTTGCAAGTTTTTTTGATTGTCTATGACTAAGTGTCCAATTAGGTGTTGAATATAGAAATTCTTGGCCCAGTATTTTCTAAATATAGTTTCTAAACCATTAGGACTAGTATTGCTATGGATTATACTCTCAGTTACTACTAAAGCAATCATAAAAGCTCAGTAAATTGGTGTATTTGCATTCATGCCATTGTGTGTCTAAGGCAAACACTGGCCAAAGTTTGACAGAAATTACAGAAAAATGAAACTTAAGCTGTTTTGTTTGTTTAGATAAGCGAGACAAGCTAAGGCATGTGTGTGTTTATCTCCTAGGTTCTTTTAGGTAGGCAGATCTGAATTAACATCTTAAAGCACACAATTTTGACATTCCTGGGTCCTAAAGTCAGTAACAGAAGAATAAGAGACAATAGGGCATGCAATGGTTGCAGACATGATGTAAAAAAAATTGTTTATGTCAAACAGTATGGCACTGAAAGGGAGTGGACAGATGGTAGATGAATAAATATTTACACTTCAAATACACATGATGTCAGTCCTCAAGGTACCATTAAAGCAGTTTTATTCACCTTATTTGTTTAATCATTTGTGTACCATTCCTGTCTTTCCACAGATAACATCATGTGCAATAAACCTAAAGTCTTACGAATAGCACTGTGCATGGGACTTTTTTGAATGGAAAAACAAAATCTAATTTTAAATGTTGTTGCAAGGATTAATCATAAGTATAATAGTAAAATGTGGTAATGTCCAAGTTTTGTTTCTCTGAGTAAAAAGTCTAATAGGAAACAACTCGGTCAGTTTGTAGATAAAAGGGCGGGCTTAAGCTCTGTCTGTTTCGCTTCCTGTGTATTTCATCAGTAATGAAACTGAAAACTAAAACTGTGTTTGCACTGTTCAGTTCAAGCGCACTGTGCTGATAAGGAAAATTAATCTTTAATTAGGAAGGGAGTGACTTATCCAGCCACAAAACATCAGCAGCTTCTCTATATATTGTTTAAACACCTCGAGGATATGACACTGGGAGTGGCTGAACTATCCAGTATTACAGGAAGATCATGACATACGAGAAAACCATTGGGTCGGCAAGGACAATATAAAGGTAAGATGATTCTATTGCTATTTCATGTTGCCAGATTAATTTGTGTACAGTATAGTATTTAATTCTTATCTATTTTCAGTCACCGTTTACTCTAATTGATTCTTTTTTCCATAAACTAAAAGTCTTATTTCTAATCAACATTCACTTTTTGTGTTACACAGCTGAAAGAAAGCCATACCCAGCATGACTGAGTGACTAAAGTTTTACTAAAGAGTTCCTAAAGAGACAGTGTCATGAAGTTATTGTTATAAGGTTTTTACTTTAATCAGCAGTTTATGTCAAATACACATAATTGTGTGATTTTGCTAATTGTGTCATAACACGACTTGCAAAGTATTTGTCTTTCATTTATATTCATCTAAATTTAAAAGTTGTGTTGGCAGGCTAATCATTTTTAATTACCATCCGTTTTATTAAAAACATGAATTACTGTATGTAAAGATGTTTTTAAAGCTAATGTTCATTAAGTCTCAAAGCTGTAAATGTTAACTGCTCAAAATTAGAATGCATAATTACAATAACAAAATGGGAATTATGAAATTTTGTTCTTATTGGAAATTATTTCTTTTCACAGGGCTTTCATGTTTTCTAAAGCATGGCTCTTCCAGGAAATCATCATTTTCTTCAAACGTTAAAACAAAGGTTCAGTCTGTGTGTCAGATGTGATAAATGCTGTAAAAAACACGATGATATTTCATACTCACTTAACCAGGTCATCCATAACTGCGCCGAAGACATCTTGCTGATCAAGCGGAAACGTAAAAATTCAGTGTGGAGGCCTGTTGCCCCCCGGCCAGGCCGTCCCAGACCTAACAAATATGTTGTTTGTCGGTACTACACTAAAGAAACTGGATGCAAGCAGCATGGAAGTAGATGCACCTTTGCTAGATGTTCAGAGGAAGCAGCACTATGGAACGTCATGAAAAAAGAAAACTTGACAATTCCTCAGATTGTGAATATGACAAAACAAAACCAATGGACACCACAGTCAAAGTCTGGAAGGAAAGGAGGACAGTTTGCCTGCACATTATGTCAAGTTCACTTCCCCACAGCTGAGAAACTGATGAACCATTGTTTCACTGTGAAGCACAGGAGACTGATCTTTGAAGATACCTCTCAGTCTTGGAAGTACCGTGATCCGCCATCAACATACAAAGACCTGAAATTGTGTGAAAGGTATTTATATTAAGTGTGACATGTTTGATTGAGTCGGAGTAAGATAAAGCAGCATGTTCTCCTATAGATCCCTGATATGCGAGTATGGTGATAATTGCACAATGGCACATAGTCGAGAGGAACTTCGTGAATGGGAAAAACGAATCAAGGCTACGCGAAAAAGGGTCAGGGATGCAGCCGAGAAGGGTCTACTGTCCTATCAGGACAAGCTTTTGGAGGAATACAGATACAGCAATGACAAGAAAATGATTGTAAGTGGGCTATTCAGTAGTAAACAGTATAATGTCATTAGCGAGTAACGCTCTTGGACAGTTTCCCAAATGTTGACAGATGTACCTCTGACGCTTTGCATTGCTACTTGTAGTTAATTAGGACCTCGTTTTATACATGCTAACAAATACATTTTATTAACTCATGCAATTTTTTTATTATATATTTACAACCAAATATTGAGTATAATTGTGGATTTTTACAATTGCTTTTCACAATGTCATAAACATTGATTGAATCAATATTCCTGCAGGTCAGCGACACCCTTCCTGATGTTTCTATCAGCTGTGACCAAGATATAGACAGTGTGTATGTAAGGAAAAAGGGAATAGAGTGTACATGGAATTTTACCATAACTTCTAAGGTTTGTATTTAACACATTTACAAAGTTTGTCTTAAAGGTGCCACATAATGCATTGATACAATATTTTAAATTGTTTTCTGATGTCTGATGAGTGTGTATCCAAAGTTTTTTCTAAAAATACCCCACAAATAATTTTTTATAGCTTCTTGAAATTTGCCACTTTTAGGGAATTGAGCCAAACACTGTTTATGTGTATGTCCCCTTTAAATGAAAATGAGCTGGTGCTCCCGCCTCCCTTCCAGCATTGCCAAGTCCAATGGTTTCCCGTTGAAATTTGGTAACTTTAACACTTTTGCCACGGGTTGCTTCTACGTGTTCACGGCCGGGTTTTGGTGCAAAAACCTGGCAACTCTGCTCCATTCTCAGAAGAGTGTGGAGCTTCTAGAGCTCATGATTGTGGCATTCCAGTGTTATACGCACAAATTGTTGGTATTGATCCCTCTTTCAGAAGCAATCTTTGCACAACTCCAGTGCTGAACTGACCCTAGTTTGTCAGGCAGTCGAGTCCGGTGTAAAATCTTAGCACAAAGTATTGGACTTTTAAATTTTAATTGAAAATGACATCAAAACTTTTCTGAAGACAATAAGTTCCCTTTCAAAAGGGATATTTATGAGCTCATGTTTATTCAGTGAAGTCAAAGCATTTTGAAAAATAAATTTGTGGTGGTCAGTGTTGATATTTTGGCGTGCCGCCTCAAATAAATCAATGTATGGGAAACCCTGAAATGTATAATGCAGAATCCAGATTTTTAAGGTCTGTAATTGGCCAAGCACCTATGTAACATTTTTAGACAGCTGAAAGTGTGTGTCAGTGTTGTCGGATAGCCTCTGCAAATTACATTGATCTGCATGTTCATACTCACTTAAATCCCTCCAGGAACCTTTAGAAGTTATTGCTTTACTCAGAAGGGTTCTGGGAACAAAATTCAGCCTCGGCAAAGACCCCCATGAGGAACGGACATATTCCACTGGTTCTTGTTTTAAAAAGAGCCAAACAGGTAAAGATTGACTATTTCTTACAAAACTCGTAAAGAAGCTTTTACTAGTACTTATTAACGGTTAAACTCCCAAGCTCACAAATTACTTTCACCTAAATTATGATTTGTTTCTGCAGATTATGAAGTCACAGTTTCCTTCAAAACTGACCATCCAGGCTTGTATGAGCAGTGGGTAGTGTTTGACTTCAACACGAGACCTGTACTACGACAAAAAATCAAGGTCAGAGTTGGAGAGGATGAGTGCAAGAGAACACCAGTCACATGTCCAACACCTGACGTTCCCAAAGAAAAACAAGAGTCTGCCAGGAATCTTGAGCCCTGGAATGAGGAAAGCATGGAAATCATTCCTTTTGTTGAAAGAGAAGAGACAGAGAGAGAGCTGATAAACAGATACAAGCTCATCATGATAGATGAGATGAACAGTGTGATTAACCATGACAACTACAAACACAGGATGCACAATTTTTTATATCAGGAGGAAAAGGTCGACGGTGAACTGCTTACCAGGTATATACATAAATATATTTCATAGGTGTAAATCCAATACTTTACAATTGATAACAATTCTAAAGTTCTCTCCCTATCCCAATATACTTCCAGACTAAATCTACGAGGGACTGCGCATTTTGCAAAATTGCCTGTCAGATGAAAGGTTTGGTTTGAAATGTGCTTATCCCGGGACACTTCTTGCTGCTGTGCCTCTGTCTCACACACTCACCCCTGATGCTCCTCAAGGTTTCTTAGTGAAAAGACATGCTATCAGATCTCTTGTTCGTGTCGTGAAAAACAATGATTATATTGGGCCTATTTATGAGGCTCAATTTTTGAAGGATGCTGCCAGTGAGACACAAATAATATTGCAGCTTTCCAGAAAGTGCTGCACTGATTTGAAGCTGCAGAATGGACAGCAGTGTGAGATGGAAGTCCAGTTCCAGCTAAATCGCCTCGGGTTCTGTGAGATGCACAAGGCCGTTGATGATCTCCCCAACTTGGACAAAGTTTTGCCTAATCTGAAAAACAGCAAGTTCTGTATTTCTTCCCAGTCAGATTCAGGAGAGTTAAATGAGAAGCAGCAAGCAGCAATGAACTTTGTTCTTGGTGTAACAGACAACAGTTGCAGCATCCCACCTTTGTTGATTTATGGACCTTTTGGAACAGGGAAAACTCGAACCCTTGCAAAGATGACCCAAGCTCTTGTGCAGCAACCACAGAACAAAATCCTGATTTGCACACACACAAACAGGTAAGGAATCACAATTTGCCCTTCAAAAAAAAAAACGTCCACCTACTTACATTTAGTAACACTCATAATGGTGGATTTGGCATTAGGATTGCTTGTCAATCGCTTGTCAATCAAACTCCTAACAAAGAGTGAATTCAGTGGCACTTCAGAGTATTACTCCACAGGAGTAGGTCATCCTTCAGCTAAGAATAATGTAAATTTCTTTGCTGGTTCGTGCTTGTTTGTTTCTGGCCTAGCACAGGTTAAAATTATTGTGGCAACACTGACACACCAACATCAGTCTTTTCAACCTTTTTATGTAAATTTTTTTTAATTGCATTTTTCAAGCTCAAACAGTAGAGCAAGGTGCAAGCAATGGCCAGGTCATGGAATTGATTCCCAAGGAATGCATTAACAAATCAAATGAATACCCTGAAGGCACCATCATTTTGGAACAAGAGTGTCTGCAAATTTATTTGTTTATTGCAGTCAATTGTAAGCTACAGTTATGTCTCTTTTTTTCTTGATACAGTTCTGCTGATCTTTATGTAAAAGGTCATTTTCATGAATATGCAACCGTTCATCGTGAGGCCAAACCTTTGAGAATAAAGGCAAAGGAAAGCAATCCAAGATCTACTGATACCATCACTCTACAGTACTGCCATTTATCCAGAGATAGCAATCAGTTTGAGTTTCCTGATAAAGCTGTTTTAGATTCTGCAAGAATCATCATAACAACAACTGCCGTCGCTCGTTTCTTCCATGACATGAACCTCCCTGAAAACTACTTCAGCCACATTCTGATTGATGAAGCTTCTCAGATGTTGGAGTGTGAGGCTCTAATGGCCCTGGGCTTAGCAGGTAAAAATACACGTGTTGTTTTAGCAGGAGATCACATGCAGATGGGACCCAAGCTCTTCTCTGTGAGACAAGACAAATGTTCAGAACATACTCTGCTCAATCGCCTCTTCTATTACTACCAAGCTGAAAACAGTGATGGCGCCAAACAAAGCCGAATCATTTTCAATGAAAACTTCCGTTCCACAAAGGACATTGTGGATTTTGTATCAACACATTTTTATGTGGGAAAGACTGATGTGATCAAAGCTAGAGGAAGTGTGCCTCCGCATCCACAACAACATGCCTTGCAGTTCCATCATGTGAGAGGAGAATGCTTTTTGGACCCAACAAGCATGTCCTGGTTCAATGTGGAACAAATTCTAAGTGTTGTTGACATTGTGCAAGGAATAATGAAGGACTGGCCTAAAGAGTGGGGTGATAAAGATCCAGAATCAGTCTGTGTCCTTTCTCAAGGCAGACAGGTATCATACCTATTACTAGTTACTATTTTATATAATACTTGTATTAATGGCATCCTGCTATTGTATCAATATTCATCTAATTGTGTTTATACCAGATGTTTGTGCCTCTTTTGTGGTTCAGGTGTTGGAAATTAGGCAAAGACTGCGTCAGCTGAAACTGCCTCGTTTCACTGTGGAAAATGCTGAAAATGTGCAAGGTAAAGATGATGCATTACTCAAATGTAATACTATGCCATTATTATGTTCATACACACTTTTAATGCATGTAATTTACAGAGCATACTCCTTTTTCCATATATTTCAGGAAAACAGTTCAGAGTAATAGTGATTTCCACTGTGCACACCAAGGACAGCTTATTGGAGACAGACCGGACCTGTCTTGAGTTTTTTAATGACACACGAGTGCTGAACACAGTTATGACAAGAGCCCAGTCTCAAATATTTGTTGTTGGAGATGCAGCTGCACTTTCTTGCCAACAATTGGGTACATGCTGGAGACTATGGAGATCATACATAGAAGACTGTGTCAAAAAGGGAAGTGCCCACAACTTTACCTTGGATTCCTTAAAACAAGATCTCCTTGAGATATCTGAGCTCTGCAGAAGTGAGGATGAAGAGATCAGTGATAGTGAATCAACTACATCTGAAATACCAGACACAGAAGATCCAATACTTCAAGAGCTTCTTGATGAGAGCAAAGACATCAATGTTGCATTGACAGAGGAAGGCTTGTTTCCAGTTTTTCAAAATGAACAAGTTGTAAGTAGTATGAACAACCAAATTACAGAAATGGATGAAGAGCAGTCGTTCACTAACTCTAACCTTCGCAAACAATGTGAGCTGGTCAAAAAGTTTCATGACCATGGCTATGCAATACCACTTGACGAGCCCGCTCAGAGAATTGATATCAAGGGTAGAAGGAATATCGGACAGGCATTTCCTGGAGACAAGGTAACAGTGGAGATTCTGAGTCAGAGATCAAATCCTCCCATGGGAAGAGTGATCAACATCCTTGAAAGTGCAGATACTGTCAAAGAATTTGTCTGCACCATTGACAGATATGACAATCAGGTGATGACGCCTATCAACAAATGCATCACCAAAATTTTCACACCATTTTCAAAGGGCAAACTAGACCATGTTGCTGTAAGAAATCCAGAGAACCGCAGAGTAAAGTGTTTCATCAAAATAAATGAAGAAGTACGTAGAAAATATCTCTTCGTTGTCAGAGTCCTTATGTGGAGAAAGAATGGCAGTTTCCCCTTGGGGACAGTTGTGGAAGTGCTTCCTGAAATCACAACTTTAGATAATGGACTGAATATACTCGACATAGAGTATCAGTTGAGGAGAACACTTTCTTCATCTTTGAGCAGTCAGATGAAAGACATTCAAAGTCTCAATTTATTTGATAAGGGACGAAGAGATTTCCGCATGCTCCCAACATTCACCATTGATCCTGCTGATTCACAAGACCTTGATGATGCAATCAGTGTACGGGATTTAGGTGAGTGCTATGAATTAGGAGTTCACATTTCTGATGTTGCAAGTTTTGTGGCTAAAGACAGTAAACTGGACAAATATGCAAGACAGCAGTGTACTACATTCTATCCCAGTGGGAAAGAACCAGTACATATGTTCCCTAAAGAACTAAGTACCAATTTCTTTAGTTTAATCCCTAACCAAGACAGACGAGCAATCTCCTTGATAATTCAAGTAGATACTAAGACACACTGCATTAAGGAAAGATCATTTTGGAAGTCTGTCATTCGCTCCAAGAAAAATTTTTCCTATGATGAAGCTGAGGACATCATTGAAAATCATCAGAATTTTGACCCGCTTGAAATCTGCCTTGTGAAAGCATGGACCTTTGCTGAGGTCCACAGGAGATTGAGGAAACAGGATGACTGGTGCTACAAACAGCCAGATGAAGACACGACTTTGGGAAGAAGGCAATCTCACCTGATGGTAGAAGAGATGATGATCATGTTTAACCACATGGTTGCAGAACGTCTTCTGTTTGATGAAACAACAAGGAGCATAACTCCACTGAGATGCCAGGACAGGCCAAACAGTGAAAAGCTTGCTGACCTTTTTGACAAAAATTCCTCCTTGATTCCACTTTCTGTCCACTTCTCAAGTAAAGTTAATGAATATGAACATGTGTCTCGTGAACTGAATAACCAAGGTTTGATCCACCGCAGAGCCATGCCAAACCCTCAGGCTGGCATTTCTGATTCTGAAACCTTCCCCATATTAAAATCTGTTTTGAGATGGTTGAAGACAGCAGCAGAGCAGAAAAATATCTACAAAGTAATTGACTTTATTGCATCTGATGAGATTCATCCCCAACTTCTCCCTTTTGCTGTTGCATTTAGGAGACTGTTTCACAAATCATGTATTCTGCGCTCAAACTCAACACATGTCTCAAGAATTGGCCACTATGATTTGGATCTTGACAGCTATACATGGGCCTCATCTCCAATCCGCCGATATATAGATGTCATTGTCCAGCGTCTTCTTCATTCTGTAAATGACAAAATCAATGTTATGTACACAGCTCGTGACATTGACCTGTCTTGTATGGAATTTTCCAGGAAAAATGACCAACAGTCAGCATATGAGAGGAAATCTAATGCTCTACATTTTGCATTACAACTGTCGACCCAAAGCAAAAGGAAGGTGGCATACATTGTGGAACTCAATGCATCAGGGTCAAACTTCAGATTATCCTTCCCACTTAACAGAACCTCTATATCAGAAAACTTAGACATTATGTACAGGGATCTTCAGTTGGCAGATCAACCACAGTTTGATGAAACCAACAACTGCATGATCTTGAAATGGGTGCGAAGGATATATTCATTCTCCAATCCTCACATCATTGCTGAAGTGAAACAGCAAAATCCAAACTCAAACATGGCCTATGTCTCTACAAAGACCTGGAAAGGCCTATTAGCTGCTCTTAGAGAGGAAAATTGGGAAAGATTGTTTCCCCTGATCGAGGAGCTTGACCTTAGCTCAAGAATCCATGCAAGACAATTCAATGAAAGACTGAGAGATGCTACGAGTTCAGAAAAATCTGATCCCATGCACACTGAGCATTACGCCGAACTGTCACTAAGAATAAAGCAAGGTGATGCAGTCGAGGTACAGCTAGGTACAGCCACGACAAGAGGACTAATGACACCAGCAATTCAGCTGTTTGTTGTACATCCAAAATTTGAGATTTGTTTGGAGCATGTGAAAGATCCAATCAAGTGTTTTTTCAAAATATGCTTCCCACTCATCACGGAACTCATACAAGACATACATGGACTATCAGGGAATATGGAAACCCATGTGTGAAATGGAGTCGGCCTCCAATGCTGTTGCTGAAAATGAGAGCATTCTTATTGAAGATGCAGCTTTGAAATGGAAAAATTCTCATGAAAAGAAGCTTCACGGTTTTTTTCTCCTCCCACTTGACAAAAAATCTCAGTGGTCCATTGAATGTGACCTCAAGAACAGTTTCCTCTGCATTCGAACTAAGATTCGTCAAAGTCAGAGTAGTCCGTCTCAGTCCACAGCTCTCATGGATATTTTCTCTATCACTTGGATGGCTCATGGCATAATTACAAAAGTTGAAGAAACAGAATCCAAAGAACTGAAGAATTTGCAAATTGATTTTCGGATTAACCAAATGCCCATGACAAAAATTCCAGAAGAAATATTTGGCGAGAAGACGAAATTTACTCTGGAGCTGATTCCAAAGCTTCTGCCAGATGTGTAAGACTATAGATTATAGATACTATAGCATACCAAATGTGTAAATATGTATCCTTTTTTAATTTTAACTTTGTTTAATTTCTTTTGCAGCCGCAAAGAAAATGCAATTATTAGTCTCACCAAAGCTAACCAGCTTGTAAGAACTATAGCCATTGGTGGAAGAATCAACTCTGAAGGAGGTATTAAAGATTGGCTGCCTCCTTATAACATCTTGTACATCTGTATTTCACACTCTATTTTCAGATCTAGTGATTTTCTAGCCATGATTTTTAAACGATCTCTTCAAATGTAGTTTAACTAATTCTACACTAAATCTCCTCAAAGGACCTACAATTTTGAAGCAGATGCCAGCCAGGTTTGAGATTGATAATTATCTCTCTTCTGGGTTTTCCAATCTAAACAACAGTCAATGTAAAGCTATAAAAGAGGCACTGGCCAACAAGTTCACTCTTATCCAAGGCCCACCAGGTGAGAGATATTTTCAGACTTTTTTTGGTATCATAAGGCTTGTTCTTGATTTTCAGTCCTTTCTTTTTAAATTACTGTTATGCATTTTCACAGGCACAGGAAAAACTGTTGTTGGTGTCCATATTGTGTACTGGATGCTCAAGGATATTCAAAAACATCCTGTCCACAATTCACAGAAGAAGAGAGCTGTTCTTTACTGTGGGCCTTCAAATAAATCTGTGGATGTTGTAGCAGGTAATTTTGTGTTTTATCTATATTATATAGTCCATACATTTTTTTGGCAAAAGTAGTAGATTATCCAGTTATTATACTTGAATTTTACATTTAGTATGCATAGTAAATATTGCAGAATTAGTAAGAATGTCATAGTATCTAGTATGCCATGCTATGCTAGTATGTGCCACTATTAAAGCAGCAGTAACACAATTCAGATTTAAATAACATCACATCATCAACATTACTACACTTTAAAAAATTTGTTAAAGGTCATCTCCTAAAACTTCGAAATCAACTTAGACCTCTCAGAGTCTACAGTAATCAGATGGAGATGTTGGAATTTCCTTACCCAGGCTGCAATCTGAAGCTGTCACGCAATTCAAAAAGAGGTGAAAAACCCAACACAGAGCTCAGGTATTTCCCAAATACTGTCAATGTATCACTTATTTGAGTGTAGATGCTATAACTAAGAATGTATTGTGTATGCATGACACGTATTGCTTTCATTTTATTAGCTCCATTGCACTTCACCACCTGATTCGAAAAGATGGCAACCCATTCTCCACACAAATACTAGCTTTTGATATGAAAATTGCAAGAGGAGATGAACTCACTAATGAAGAAAAGAAACTGTAAGTTTTGTTTGGACACAACTTCATAGAAATGAAAATTAATTTAAAGGTCACAAAAGTTGCAACAAAAAAAAAACTGTTGTTTTAAAGCTTCAGTGAAACCCTCAAAAAGGCTCGAAAACATGAATTACTGCGGCATGATGTCATCTTGTGCACTTGCACAGCAGCCTCGCACCCTGCCTTAGCTGATGCCCTCGACTTCAAACAGATCATCATTGATGAATGTGCCATGGCAACTGAACCCGAAGCCTTTATTCCACTAGTGGCACATAAGCCTGAGCAGGTACGATTCCAAAACAATTTTTTTATCAGACAAATACTTAAACCTGGACAGTAGCAGCATGGATTGGTTGTTTAACGCATAATAAAGGTTACTGGAGGCTTTAGCTTACCATTCACATCATTATAGGTAAAACAAAAAGTGTTCTGTTTAAATTATAATTGCATTGACCACAACTTGCATTACTTCTGAATCTACTTGTAGTTTCTTATCCAACTAATTTGATGTTGTAGATTGTTCTTCTGGGAGATCATATGCAGCTGCAACCTGTAGTCCACTGTGACGTGGTGGAGCGATTGGGAATGAGCAAATCTCTTTTTGAACGTTACATGGAGAAAGCATTCTTGCTTGACACTCAGTACAGAATGGTAATAAATTATCACATTATAGCTTTACTGTATTTGTTTCTAAACATTTATGTCAGTTACTGTTCTTTAGATGACTGCTCTGTTTTTTATGTAATTGTATAATCAGCAGTAGTATTTATTATAACTATATAATTATAACTATATTAACTATATTTTTACATTTCACATTAATTAAAATGCAAATGTTTCAGTTAAATATATTGTCTCTTACAGCAAGAAGACATTTGTGCATTTCCATCTGAGGAGTTCTATGAAGGAAAGTTAAAAACTGGAATATCACCCAAACCAAGTCTGTTCCTTAGTAAATCAAGGCAAACGTGCATTGTCTTTGGTCATGTTGAAGGAAAGGAGAAAGGTCTGGTGGTATCGACTGAACGGGGGAATGAAAACTCAAAGGCAAATGTGGAAGAGGCAGAAGAAGTGGTAAGAGCACTTTAGTAGATTAATTAAAGTGGATTTTGGTGCTATAGTTAAAATTAAAATGTATAGCCTCTTATGTTGCACACACACTCTTAGCATATTATTCTGATAATTAATTGAAGGATGCCTCTATTATCCATATACATCCACAGAGGTCTACTATGCCCCAAATATGCACAATATGCGCTCCTGATGATCACTTATGTAGATATTTCACATGCTGCTATTACCTTTGTCTCTCACTCCACGGTTTCTTAACAATTTTCATAACAAAACGAGCTAAAAAAGCTAGTTGGCGCCATCTTGCGTTTCAGAACGCTCAATGACTACAAAACGGTCTACAGTCATTTTAACCTGACACCACGGGTTATTCATCTTTAACATATACGCCAAATAATGGAACAAATACCGAGTAAATTCTGTTATTTTCACAAAACATTGATATTAATAAACTTACTTACCAAATAACCCCATCTGATGCACATAGTGTTAGATTTACGTTCTTCTCCCAGCTTTTCATTGGTCAATGGCGCTGGGCGGCAAATGTTTGGCGGTTAATAGTTTCCTAGGAGACGTAACGCCGAAGACTCCTCCCAGCGGCGCGTTCTCGCTCGTAACATTCAAATTTCAATACGTTTTTGTCACGAATGGAAATTATTGGAGATATTTATATAATATGAAGTACCGTTTAATCTAGGAAATGTATATTAAATTAATGTTTGAATGCATTATAAAAAAAAAAGAGGTATCACGTGAACGCGCCGTCACAAAAAAATAATTTGTATAGCCTATTATGATTGTTATTATTATATTATTATTATCATATGTGATCATTATAATAAACTTTCAACAGGTGCGGATCGCCATTCTTTTGACTGAGGCTGGGATAAACACAAAGGACATTGCCATTCTCACACCATATAATGCTCAAGTGGCAAATATTAATGAGTTCCTGTTTGTTAAGCGTATACGTGATATCACAGTCAACACCATCATGAGGAGTCAAGGTAAAAACATTGTCACAAATGCCCTTTCACATCAATGAGTCTACTAATGGCAGAGTTAACCCAAGCATTAACCTGTTTATCAGAACACATGACAGTACATTAAAACTAAACATTATTTTGCTCTCTTTTAGAAATGAGAAAAATGAATCTATTAACATATAAAGGAATTCCATGGTTCAATGTTTTTATGAGACGCAACTAAAGACATTCAAGGGATTTGTACTTAGTTGATTGTTTCGACTGCATTGACATCAATAAAACTTATTATTTATGATCTTTTCTAATTTGTTGACCACAGGAAGTGAATGGAAATATGTCATCATGTCAACTGTGCGCTCTTGTCCCGAATCTGAAATACAAAAACGACCAACCAAGTCCTGGATTATGAAACAACTTGGATTCATAACGGACCCACACCAAGTGAACGTGGGCATTACCAGGGCACAAGAAGGCCTGTGCATCATTGGTTAGTTATCATCTGTGACTTTTTTTTTAATAATATATATATATATATTTAAAATGCAAAATAATTTTTGTCTCTTAAGCATGAATATTATTTAGTTTTATAAGGGTATAAACATTTTAAATGATATGGATATCATTTATCTTCACCTTTTCTGTGTGTGTACAGTTTATGTTATTTAAACAATTTTTAACAGTTAATCTGTTTTTTACAAATTAACTGTAAATTAACAGGTTTATTATTATTTTAATAACAATAAACCTCCTTTTTATATGCATTTTATCATTATCAACCGTTTTATATGTGATGCTTGGATTGCAGTGCTGTAATTCTACTATTTTGACAGGAAATGAGAACTTGCTGCGGTGCAGTGTGTTGTGGAGAAGACTTCTGGATCATTATAAGGAGAAAGGATGTGTAGTGAATCCGGCCCGGCACATCCAGGTTCAAAAACCCAACAGAAGTCTGGGAATGAAGAGAACTGCTAGAAGATGATGTGCTTCATGCAGTTCTATTTTTGTAGCTGTGTTAAATGTGCACTTATATATTTTTATATATTTTTTAAATTGACACCAGGGAATATTGCATCATTGCATCGTTTTATACATTAATATAATCATAAAATAATTACTCTTGAATGGCAATTTAGTGTACATTAACTTTTACCATTTTCATTTTTGAGTCTGTTTTAGTCTTGGAAATTAGATTGTATTTATCTGCTTTAATTTCAGCATTTTGTGAAATTTCAAGTTCGCAAGTTTCAAGAAAAACATTTTTGCATTACATTTATTAAAACAAATTTTAATTTTGTATCCTCAATCTTCAAATCAGTTTTACCACAACAGCCCCACTAGACTGTGACTCTTGCAATGTAAATGTTTGACCACTTAGAGGTGCTGTGATAGCACACAATGCAAATCCTAAAACAAATTGCAATTAGTAACTGTGTATAAGACATATTTTTAGATGTTGTTGAATTATCTGTATTCGGTTGTATTCTGTTGTGTATATAATTGTTTTGCAAGAACCTGAATGTTCTATATTTGTTTGTTTGCATGTATAAAGATGTGTCTGTTAATGTAATATATTTCATAATTTTTGTTTACTGTGCAGCACATTACATATTTTTCACAACAGTTGATACAGGAGCTGCAGAATGTATTTGGACTTCGAAGTCACAAATAAAAACTAATGCCGTTGTTCGACTCTCAATGTGTGTGAATCAGTTGGTTTTGAAGTAATAAAGGCTTAAAGAATCATATAAACTAACAAAATACTGACTGTCTTCATCTTCAACACTACATCTAGGCCTTCCATTTCAAACCCAACACACTTCCATTGAATGTTTCGCTTGTGTTTGAGCTTCTTTTTGCTTTGATACTTTGTATCTCATGTAAAGACATGAAAACTTTTTTTGTGTATGAAATTAGTTTCTAAATGCTTTTTGGGGCTATTTTTTGATATGTAAGAACACACACACAAGAGGGGTGTTAGTAAGGGGAGACAGACGCCAGGCTGGTTTGGAAAAGACTCTGAAGAGAGCTGTGGTTTTGCGGGAGTGTGACGAGACATGGCAAGAAGAGAGAGAGAAACCACTGATGAGAGTGAATAGATGAAGAAAAGACTACAATTTTATAAAATATGAAAATTAGTTTTGAGAGAACATCTCAGTATTGCATGTGCATTGCATATATGTGAGAAAAATACATTTAAAAGAACAAGCATTCTCTAAAAACAAGTTTTAATATATTGGAATTATTGATTCAAATGTAAATACATCTTGTTTTAATGATAATTTACTATAAAACAAGACCAAAGTGTTTATGAGAAAGATTTTTCTTGTAGTGGATTGTATAAAAGATATGCATCAAGAAGCTGTGAGTGTGTGCTTGTGTGCTGCATGAGTGTGATGCATGTCTTCTCTGGAATTGCATGCATGTGTGTGTGTGTGTGTGTGTGTGTGTGTGTGTGTCTCTCATTAGGCTGCAGCAGGCCGTCTACTCTCACCGCACCCTTTGATGGGGTTCAATCAGCGCCAGATGAGACGGAGAGAGAAGAAGTGAAGAATGGAAGGAAAAGATGTGGGATGAAAAGTAGGAGCGATATATATTGGGAAGGGGCGGATCTCTCTCTCTAATCCATGATGATGAAATTCAGGACGTTATGGTCTCTTGCTTGGTCTGTTCACACTTTTTATGGTCCATTTCTTGATAAGTAGAGTTATTATATAATTTATGTTTAGGTTTTGGCAGATGTTTTCTTAGCAAAGTTAATAGAATAGTTCATGATATTATTGATACACCACAAAAATTATTTTAATAGCATTTGTCTTGTGCTTTGTCTTGTTTTCCAAGATAATTTTTCTTGAGAAGCATACTTAATAAGCATGACTTATTATATTTAGTTTTTATCAAAAATTATTGATTTTAATTAATTTTTTTTAAACAAGAAATAAATATTTGACGATGGTACAGGGAAAATATAATAATTCCCTTTGGGTTTTTTCTTACTTGGCAGACAAGTAAATTTAATTTTTTTTTTTTTGTGCCATGTATTGGTTGTTTCCCACCAGTTTTCTTTGTGTCTTTGTTAGAATCACATAGGTCTATAGTAAAGTCAACTCACATTTATATATAGTGCTTTAATACAGATTCTTTCAAAGCAGCTTCACAGTATTTTACAAAAAAAATAACAGAATCAACAATGCAAACTTCATCCGATATTAGACCAATTCTAAGCTCAAACTAAATTTTAATTAAGCTCAAGTTTTAATCTCATCCAAAGGTTTCAGTGCCAAAACAAGTGTCTTTTTTAAACCCAAAGCAAACCAAAGGCAACAGTAACAAGATGTATAGTATCAAAAGGTCCATGTAAGCTCAATTAGAATGAGCGCCAAAAAATGCCTGCATAATGATTTTACAATAATATAATAAAATGCCTGTTTCAGATAGAGTACAGCGAGCGATCACAAGAGTTTCAGGCCAAACAGTCACATGTTATTATTACTCAGAAGCTCTGTTTTGTAAATGTGATAATTATATGCTTCTAAATCCGTTCACACAAAGCAAACGCATCATCCCGTTATAACACTGAGTCACGCTCTGTGTGTGTATTCAATAAATATGAAATAAATTCACCTGACTGCGTAGCTTCATTAGTGACAATTTATGACTGCACGTCCTGTGTCGTGCGTGTTTTTGCGTGCATACATACATGTGTGAGTCTCCGGTCGCCACCGTTGTACAGATGTGACCACAGTGAACCGTGCTCCCCCATTTCTTTCCACAACAAAGCCCAATTAAACAGCGCAGCTTCGCAGGCCTCGCAGGCCTCGCAGTCGACCGCCAGCCGCACTTCCACAAACACGAAGAACAGTTTAAAACCAGAGCTGGAGCGAGGGGCCTCCGCTGATTCAAACCAGCCCCTCCACTGCTGCCAAAACTGCCTGCCTTACTCTTTAAATTAGTCCCATATTATGTCTGATTGTTTAGGAAGCACTTACAAACTTACTAAATGGCAGTTAGCTCTAAAAATCTATCAAATAATTACAGGTCACTGGAAGCGTACTGTTTCGGCCTGCTATGAGTGAACGGCTCTCTAAGAGAGGGAAACGAAGGTGTTTACACGGATGAATAAATATAATGTGTGTGACTTTAATAATCGGGGCTGGATTTCTTTCTTTTTTTAGAATCCAGTTTATTCAAATGTTGCTTCCATGATGCATTCATTTAAATACATCTAAAGAAAAAATAAAAAGAATGCCACTTATACAGTATTTCAGTATATTTAATAGTACAGTCCACTAAGGGCATTTCTGTGTTTTTAGCACCATACTATGCATTTACTCGTGTGTTTCGGGTAATTGGTATGGGATTGGTATGTCAAGGTACTGTAGACTAAGGTCTGGTTTGATTACATTAACCATGGTTTTACTACAAATAAGACAAAAACTAAACAAACAAAAAAACGGTTAAACAATGGCACAAATTAACATAATTTTGCTACACTAACTATAGTTTGACTACATTGTTTGTAGTAAACCTGTGCTTATACAAATGTAATCAATATGCAAAAATAGTAATAATAATAATAATAATAATAATAATAATAATAATAATAATAATAAATCACAGTTCACTTTATTAATAATACATGGTTTCTTTTCAGAAGGGGATTGCTCAGCTCATCAAGTCATTACAAAAAAATATGTAGGCTAGCAAAAAATCATCAATCAATATAAAGCAATTTTTATAGTTTTGATCTAGAACTTTTATACAGTGTCATTGTTTTCACCCGCATTAAATTCAATATGGCGGCTAATGTGACTAGGACAAAAGTTTTTGATGGCCGTTCCCGCAAATAACCCAGTTTTTACGTTAATTTCAAACATCCCGCCCCTCAGTTGTTTGTTTTGTGACTTCAATGGTGTAGCTCACGCTAGTTTGTCATTGAACATTTGACTAAAATGATCGAGCGCAAGAGTATCAACAACATCGTATTATTATCGTCCTCAAGTCACAGACATGAAAACTCACAAATGCATCACAATAAACTGTGTACGCTGATGGCATTTTACATCGGTATTCTTTGCGATCGTTCATTAAAAAGCGCGCGCAATTCTTGCACGTTCGGCGATATCGCTGTATTTAGCGTCTTGCGCCGTGGACCGTTTTTGGCGAAACTATATAAAATGTGTGACAATTAATTGAGTCATGCATGCGTGGTACAGCACCATATTTGTGAATAACATTTATGAAATGTGTCATAATACCACAAGGCTGGACGTATTCCACGTACCATATTTAATATTCATGAGCAAAGCCCTTGAAGACCTCAGTTATGAATGTGAAGTAGCTACTCATTTAGTAATTTTAATAACACTTAACAATTACGAACATTTATAGGCTATAATTTATATAAGAATATTAGTTAAGAGGGTTATGAATGTAACTAATATTTCATAGCCATATTTTAATGTTCATAAACATAAAAGCATTGCTAAACTGTGCTAAACAATTTCTGTTTATGGCTTATAAGAGCTTATATGAAGTTTATCAGAAAAATAATTGCTCGTTTATCTGTTGTATAGAAACTTTGTTCTGAGTCTTTAAAGTTGTATCTTAGGAGCACAACATGGTTTAAAGTATGGTGGAGCATGATATACCGTAGCTGATTGTAATAAACCTGAACTCATGGTATATTTTAATTTCGTAAATAATAATGATGTATTGACTGCTGGACAAGAAAATGCTCCCCAATTTTAAGTCAGAAATGTGGTCGTCTGTCTCATGCTGTGTGGTTGTAAGCCAGTAAGTGAGAGTTTGTTGTGTAGTTCTTCTGAAGGCTAAAGCAATGCTGAGATCCCTGATGGAAACCCTATAACAGAAATCCAGCCCTGAGTTTGGCTTGAGTGGTTAGCGTGGTATCGCTAGAGACGTTAAACTCCACGCAGACGTTAGAGGAGACTAGAAAAATACTGCAAGGGTTCCCCTGCTTGTGTGTAAAATACTGTGTGTAGTCCACTTTTTTTTTATAAAGAAAATACAGAAAGTTCATGACAAAACCATTTTGAAGGCCTTGTGGCCTTGGGAGTTTAAAAACTATTGGTTAAACACAGTCTGATCGAGTTTAAACATTTACAGTAACTACATGCAATAAAGCACATGATAACCAATCTCTGGTTAAATTTTAGATTTAGACAAGAGTCGTGTACTGTGTTAAGCCCTGTATGCAAGATCACGTCATCAGTATTTTGATATGTTTTGCTGGAAAAGAAAGACTACACGTTTTCTATACTTTTTGCAATCGATGGGTTTGATGCATTTAATGGCGTATTTAAATATCAGGCACATTCTGATTGGCTGTATCATGTAATTTTCACTGTGAACAAACTGGGATACACTACATTGCTTTTGTCCCATTTCGAGCTCTCTGAACAAATCAATGCTAGCTGATAAAAATCAGAGCCTGTCTGCCAATTAAAGGTGGTCTGATTCACAGAAAATCACGTACACTTTTAAAAAGAAAGTTCATCCATGAAATCTTTTTAGTGCACAAAAGGTTCTTCTGATTATTGAAATGTTGTTATCAATAAGATAATTGTTTCTTTGCACATAAAGGTTGTTTGGGGACCCAGAATGCTTTTTCTACAGCACCCACTTTTGTGAAGTGTGGTTTATAATGGTCACAAACTCTGATCTCTTCGCTTCATACTATGATTCCGTCCAGATTGAGGATATTATTCTGGAACGATTTTAGAACAAATATCGTTTTCATGTTTTATGCATCTTCTGCTGTAGCAATACAACACATTTCTTTGTTATATTGTTGTGTTCATAACAACTTAAAAGTCTGGTAGTGTGTGTGATCATCGGTCGTAGTGTTTCTCTGCAACCATTTTACAAAGTCCAAATGTATGACACCAAGTCTGTTCAGATTTAGAAGTTGTGTTGTGTTGGGATGCAGACAGCTGGTGGTACACTGAACAATTTCCTTCCAAATGCATCCAGACATTGTACACGTAATTCTCATTATTCTTAAAATCACTGGAGCACATTTATGTGGAACTGCCTGTAAATACTTAACAATTTAAATAAAATAATACAGTATTTATTTTATAGTGCAGTAATGATGAGGTGACTTTGTGGTAATGATAGTTTTACGCGGACGTTACTCATGCTCTTTCTACATGTAGAGCAAATAATACATTGTTCTTTCTCTTTTCCATGGAAAAAGCACATTTGTTTAATGATATTGGCATAAAATGTGCATGTTTTTACACAAACAGCTCACGCTCCTATATGGCTGAATCTAATGAAAACGTGCAGAAAATAAACATCAAAGTACTGTATCACTCTTTATTTCAGTTAAAATGTAAATGCAACTTTTTTGTAAATGCTTCACAATATAAATAATCATATTACATTAACAAAAATACATGTTTTTGCATTGCGGTTATGAAAAATGAAGTAAAATGTGCAATAAAAATGTTAGTAATTTTGTACATTTTTCTTAATTGTAATAAAAATGTAGATGATTTTGAGGTCAAATGCACTTAATTCGACTGTAAAGTCGCAAGTGTTTACTTGAGGCTCACTGCATGGTGTTTGTTTACAACACAGACAACTGGTGGTGACACATTTAACCCTTTATTCCCAAACTGCTGTAATGCATCCACACATTTTACCTGTAATTGATTCTGTATCACTTTTTTTTATTAACATGTGGCTTTGTAGTTACGATTATTTTGGTTGGAAATATGCATAAAACATTTGAGAATCAGACAGCACAGTGAAAATTCAGCCTGCATGCGTGTGTTTTGCACCTTGCGGGTGAAGGGATGTGAAGAGGTGCATCTGTCCGTCCTGCAGCTCCAGTAGGGGGCGTCGTTCACCAGCTGGCCCGTGTAACGTGGCGTGGGTAGCTCGCGGTGGTTTTGGTCAGGCAGACTGGAGCCCTTGGGCGCTGGCATGCAGCTCAGTGTTCGGGAGGGGCCCCCTCAAAAACCATGTCCTCAGGGGCCACACCCACCGCGCTCGCTCTCTGTGGGGGGATGGAGCGTTCCTTCAAGCCAGGCCTCCGGATTTAGAGAAGCCCTGAGACCGCTCGCCCCAGCCGGTGGAAGTCAAAGCATTCGGCTTTATTTTGGAGCCCAGACTGCGTGGCATTCGCTCGCTCTGAGCATCCGCATGCATGCAGTTCACATGCACATCTGGGAAAGTCTGTTCACAATCACTTCCTCCGCTAGAGTCTGGGACGACAAACCCAAACCGTCCTTGACCATAACATCCAGTGTCAGTTTCTGATGGTGGTCTTGACATTTATAGCACATGAGTGAGATGGAGAGGCCATACGGTGAGGAGGTGGAAAGAGCTTCAGACCCAGAGTTCAGTGTTTTGTTATTTCACCACCGTCGTCTGCAGGGTGTGGGTGCAGCTTTGGGTGGTCCAAGCTCTCCTTCAGCGTCTCCTGTGGGTTTCTGACCTGCCGTGTTTTGTTTTGGTTTTTAAAGGAAGGGCTCTCTTTAGGTAAAATGTGCTTATTTAAACACGGGCCGCTCGCTCACGCTTTTTCTATATGGCTGAAACTCATGAAAACATGCAGAAATTTTATTTTCCATAAAATGAGGGGCTAGTGAGATTTTCATGATATTTCTTTCATGAAAGTTAAACACGTTTAATGATTTCCTTCCAAATTCTCGTTGATGAAATGCATCCAGACGTTTAAATTCTCATTATGTTGATTCAGTAAATACTATAAAATGGTTTGAAATTAATTTATAATATAAATAACGCAGCATTTCTTTCATATCACAGTACTAAGAAGGATATATTTTTGTATTGTGGATATAAATATTTTTAGTTTCCAAAATGGAATAAAAAAGTTATTCATAAAGCAATTTTTTATTAAAAAATTCTGAGTTTTTATTTTATTTTTTTCTATAAAAATGCTCTTTAACTTCATATCTCAACATTCTGACTTTTTTTTTTTTTTTTTTGTATTGCAATTGTGAGTATATTTTTCTTATATCTCATGCTTTTCTTCTCAGAACTGAAAGTTTATTTCAAGTATGTTTTTTTCTTTCTCAGAATTGCATGGAACAAAGTCAGAATATTGAAACAAAAAGTCACAGTTACCTTTTTAATTCTTTTATTCCATGGCAGGAAAATGCATCCATACATGTTACGGTTAAAATGTGCTTAATAGTGATAAAAAGTGTGATGAATTTAGGGAATAATGTGCTTGCTTTTACCTGGACTTCTTGCTCACACCATTTCTATATGACTGAATTTCATTAAATATTTTATTTTCCATTTCTTAACATGATGGGTTAAGCATTTTTAACTATTTCCTTCCAAATTCCAATTTCTTCAGTGCATCCAGGTCTTTTAATTCTAACTACTTCAAATAACTGTGTGACTTTTTATACATTAAACTGGTTTATAAATATTTTACAATATAAATAATACAGCATTTATTTCATTTAAATTTTGAGGTAAAATGTGCTTAATTTGAATAATCTTGGGGGTAAAATGTGCTTGATTGTAAAGAAAAGTCATAATGCATGTTCGTTTCTTCATGCAAAATATAATGTCTAATATTATTTTTGATTTTGAGGTGAAACATAACATGTGTTCTCGTCTTTATCTCCCTTCCTCTCTCCTTCCATGCGATGTATACTTTCTGGATTCTTGTTTTAAAGTGTCTCCATTGCTCCTGTGTTCATGAGTGATGTTAAACTCTGTTAAACTGATGATTTGTGGAGGACACTTGTGGTGGAGCTCACGGGGGCGGACGCAGCACTCGTGGTAACTCGGTGCCATGTTTAGTATAGTCTGGAGTGCTGAGTAACCAGTAATTCATAAAATTGGCCTCTCTGTTATGATCATGCTGGCTCCTTCAGGCCCCACACAGTTCGACATCCAATTCATGAGTATTTGACTGTCTTCAGTTAATGACCTGCGTAAAGCACAACCAAAGCTGTTTTTTTATTGCAGAAAAGTCTATCGTAGATGATCTTAAGCTTTAAGTCCCATCTGATGGTTTTTCTCACTTATTTTTCCAGAGAGATTCCTGTTTTTGTGACCACACGGTCTGGAAAAAGCCATCTCGCTGTGAGGCCAGTTTGTCCCTGACCCTGTATCTCCCTCTTACCACATTTCCATCTCCAAAGCCACTCACACACGTCTAATCATTTCACTTTTTCCTTGCGCGGCAGCGTTATTAAGAAGTTTAATTCGCTGAGGGTCCGGGCTCCGGGAGGAATTCAGAGAGAATTATTCCATTGATTCCCATCTAACCACAGCGAAATCCTCGGTACTCTGATATGGAGACTAATGATGGAAGCATATAGCCCTTAAAAACCCCAAACTGTAAAACTGGTCCAAAGTGAGTTATGCTAAAAGACCCTTATAGTTTGTATATTTAATATCTATAAACTGGCCAAAAATGCTGATATTTCTTTCAGCTAATGGTGCCGTCTTGGGTTGCAATGACTCTTAATGGATGAAAAAAGGAACGTAAATTTGATTTATAAGGGTAATTATTTGGAAAGCATTCAAATCCTTGGAATTTGTGAATTACTGCTTGGTGAATGGTACATACGCTGAAACATTTGTAAGGGATTCTCAAATGCTGCTTTATGACCCAAAATTTGATGACAAGTTTGTTATGATTGGATCACCATCAACAGGTAAAAAGAAAAAATATTAAATGCAAAAAATAGTTTAAATATATTGGATCATGGTCAAATGGTGAACAGAAACAATTAAAAATTGAAAATGTTGAATTAAAAAATATTAATACATTTAAGACCATTTTACAGTTTGTTCACAGTCAGTAGGTAAAAAGAAACAAGGGTAAAAGCCACAAATACTTATACATTTGGGGCCATATTACTATTGGATCATGGGTTAACAGGTAAAATTAAACAAAATGTTAAATGCAAAAAAATACTAATAAATTTGAAGCCATTTAACTATTGAATCATGGTCAACAGGTGAAAAGAAACAAAATATTAAATGCAAAAATATAATACATTTAAGGCCATAAAACAACTGTGTTTGCTTGTCATTTGGTGTCCACACTTTTTTAACAATCACCTCTGAATTAATTAATTTTTTTTTAGATTTAGAGTTTTTATCCAAAGCAAACTGTACTGATGCTCTTTTATATTATTTCAATTTATAACTTGTTATGAAAGCTGGCATGGTGTTAAAACACCAACTAACCAACCAACTATGTGATGCCCAAAGTAAAATATAGATCTTGAATCTAAACTGGCAGAGAACCACTGATTTACATCAATGTATGATGTCAATATTTGGGAAAAAACACTTTATAGCTCTTCATTAACACAAGAATCAACAGTGCTTTAAACAAGCCGCTACCTCGGCCAGAGGAAGACATTTCAATGTAAAAATGCAAAAATAGAAAAGATTTGAAAAATGCTAAACGTTTTCCTTCAGTTTCTCTCTAAATCTCTAATTATAGATTGCTTTCGCTCCACTTTGAAAGAAGCTGTTAGTGGGGATCAAGCATTTACAGCTCCTCGGAGTGATAAAGGATATCCCAATAAAAACTACTCTTTATACGCCACTGCTGCACCTCTCCTTTTAATTTCAGGCTGTTCAGGGTGTGGGATTTCTGATCCTCAAAGAGAAATAGGAAAGCTATTAGGCCAAATGGGGAAACCACATGCAAATCATTGGGAAGGCAGTTCCCTCAAACTGTGCTGAAGCCTCCACATGTGGCACTGCGCTCCTCAGTTTATATCTTTGCGTGTTCAGTAAATTTTGTAAAGGCACACCCATTGAAACCATTTTTTTACCCATCTGTTCACTTTAATTCAGCTTATTTTTAAAATAAGTGAGTGAAAAACTACATTACCCATGATGCTGTAGAGAGGATTCCACCAATCACAGAGTTGCAGCGAGCAAAGCTCCGCCCACCATAAATGCGTAAGTCTCCTTACACTTTCAAAATAGTTCAAATTTGTGTGCATGTGTGCTTATACTTTATATTATTTAAAGAGATACAATAAACAACTTTGAATAAATATTTCTCCATCATTTTTAATCTGATTATGTCTTTTGCAATGTCTTTTTATGCAATTTTCATATACTTTTCCCTTCAAATCAAAGTTTGTAATATTGTCATTCTCCTTGTAGCTTTTCATTATATCTTTATTTATAATGCAATATGATAAAACACAAATCAAGCAAAAAATTATAATAATTTGACCAGCCATGCAGATGCATTACAATTCAACATTTCTTCTTTGATGAATCATTCTATCCTTCAGTTGCATCACAGTTTTAGTAACTCATGTCTTTGCATATGTTTCCATTCATTTGAGAAGGAAAGTCAAGAGATCAGATGAGCAGACGAGACTCGAGATAAATGCATGAGCGAAAATGTATTAGGCCATCGCAGCAATTTGCAATTGCATGTGCATTAATATTTGGAAAGTGATTGTTCACCTTTCAACACTCACTTGACCTCCTCCAACTATAATGTGTGGTATATTGATAAAATGACTCCAAAATCGCATGATGAGTATATTTTCTTTGCTATGTTGAAGTATTTCATCAAGTTTGTCTGTGTTTTTAAATGATTTACTGGGAGAAACTGTGCATTTTGAATGTGTATTCCTGCTAAATGTTTATTATGTTATTGTTTACTTAGCTGTCTTGTATAAAAGCCACAAAACTGATTTCATAGGGCCTTTAAATGGTATTCCTGTACCAGCATGTGAGAGTTTACTGCCTTATTTACTCCCACCAAAGAAGGATTCTGGATTACGACTGCTAAGAGCTGTAAAGATGACCTAATCTAACATTAAAATCTGCCAATAAATCACTGTGTGGTCTTTACAGCAATGTTTCTGACAGCAATTTGATTCATGTCGTTAGAAATAACAGTGCCCCCTGTGGCACCGATCTAATTAGCCAGTGCAGTTCAATACTATGATTGCAGAAATTAATGTGTTGCATGATTGTGTATGTGTGTGTTTCATTTTGTGCTCTGCAAGGTAGAGACGCAGGGTCAGTTGAAGAGCAGACTGCTAAATATAGTCTGTGTGTTACTGTAAGGGCCAAACTCTCACAAACTACAAGCTTGCTCTGACCATGCCTTGTAATTGAGGGAGAAAATAAAGAATGAAATTACATGTTTATTTTTGAAAACAATTTTAATCTTCTCTCCCCTCATTTTGGAAAAAAAAAGCAACACCCACAAGGACACTCAAAACCAAGATGGGCTGTCGGAAGGCCGTTCCAACTGTTTATTCACTTGATGGATGTCTGTAAGACAGAACGAGGCTCTTAACAGCTGACAACTTCTGTGCGGTGCATGAACACTGAACTGAAATATGAAAAAACTAGGAAAGAAAGGGGTATGTCTGAGTGAAATAGTCAAAGTCAAGAAAATAAACAAATTGCTAATGAAGTTTATAGGCAAGATAAAGGTATCTTTCATGCACTTGGGTAAAAAATGTTGTTTGGAAGTTTCGTAACACAGAAGACATCATTTTGCATTTGTTTTTAAGGATTGATTATGAACATCAAAAAATTTGGCACACCTGGGCTCAAAAAGAAAAAAAAAATGTATAACAGAACAGACTATCACATAAGAAACTTTTTTCTATTTTCATGATCAATTTTTTGTCGAGCATCCTGTTGGGGAGTTTTCCCAGGGATGTGCATGCTTTTTAGTTTACAATCATTTTGCCGTTATTTCTCATAAGAAACTGCATAAAGTCACATTGTGTTGTTTCTCTTAGTCTGATTAGCTGCGATTTTGTTTTAGCCTTTAAATTGGCAGGATAACAGTATTTATTCTTTCTGCTCTGCAGCCATAGACTCTTCATTACAGTCTCTGAAACCACCAACACCACTTTAATAACAGGACTCTGTATGATTCACTTGATTTGATTGACATTGAAACGTATTCTTCCACTCTTGTGATAAAACATGATCAGGAATGGCATTTTTGCATCACTTTACAAAATTGTTTTATATAATGTGTGAAAACATTTAGTTTCTCAAAACTGCTTTTGGGGAAAATCTTTATTTGCATGTCTAATATAAGATGGGAATCAACTCGTTTACTGATTTAAGCAATTGGTTTTAATTTAAAGTTTTAAATGCATTTCACCCTTCCATATACTCACGTAAGAAAATCATTAAAATATTTGATCATAAGCACCAGTCAAGCCTGTTTTTTCTACAATGTGACAATAAGGAACCGAAGGAATGTACTGGCTTTGGATGCAATTTTTTTTTTTTGCGATAGATAGATAGATAGATAGATAGATAGATAGATAGATAGATAGATAGATAGATAGATAGATAGATAGTTTTAGCCAATGTGTAATAAATGCATTTTATGCAACCAAAGAATTATTCTAGTAGTCAATATAAGAGAAAACGAGCATTTGCGCATTATGTAAACCTTTTGTTTTTATTGCGCCGTTGACTGCTAAAATCATCAATATGGTAAATACTCTACATTTTAATTAAAACGTGATTTTTTTAATGGCATATTCGAGGTGTAAATATAGCCTATAATAATGTGATTAGTAGTTCGTGATCGCGCAGCTGTTTCTATGGTTACAAACACCCTTACGAAAAATAACCATGGTTTTATTATAGTAAAACTGTAGTAACCCATGGTTATTTGGCGTATTGACTGCCATTTGTAAAACCACAGATTTACTACAAATACCATGGTTAAACTATGGTTAATATAGCAAAACCATGGTTAATTTGTGGTTACCATGGTTTAACTACAGTAACCATGGTTTTTTGGTTTTATCTGTAGTAAAACCATGGTTAATTTTCGTAAGGGCAGAGCCGTTAAATATGTTTTTCAACGGCTCTGGTTACAACTACTAGCGATAAAGCTATTTTTGTTCGCGCGCGAATATATTTTGCGCTCGAAATAACCTTTCGCGGGTGTTTGAAAACGCTGTTGAAAAGTAGTTCTATATAAGCTACATTTATATATTAAAACACAGCGTCCATTTGCGACCCCAGCCTCTTGATTTAACTTATTTTTGTGGGTCAAACTTTAATTGGGTGGGTCTAACCCCCCCATAAATCTAATCTGAGAGAGAAATCCATGGAAATCCATTTGGCGCTCTCTCTCTCTCTCTCTCTCTCTCTCTCTCTCTCTCTCTCTCTCTCTCTCTCTCTCTCTCTCTCTCTCTCTCTCTCCGGTCTCCGGTCAGTAGGAGGCGGGTCTCCCGGTATCCGGTTCTCCTCAAAGAAGAGTCGCTGAGCTCCGGCGGAGTTTATTTCAGTCAGACTCTGGACCGAGAGCTTCTCCTGCTGCCTTTGGACTGATCTTCACAGGACTGCTTCCTCCGGGATGGCCGCGTCGATTCTGGAGGTATGGAGAACACAGTCTGATCTTAGAGATGTATGTTTTCAGCTTTCAGTATCAAACGAGGTGGTTTGAATTTGTGCCTTATTGGTTTACACGGGATTTCTTCTGATTCTTGTCACTCAGTAAAAGTTATTAGATTGCTTGTGTATGAAATTTAAAGTGGAATGAAAATAACTCATTTTAGAAGTAATTGCATGAACAATGTGATTAAAACCAAAGAAAAACACTGCAATTCAATGTTGTCAGGAAAGACCATGCACTTAAATTCACAGTTGAAGCTAGGGGTTTTTCATTCATTGAAAAAGCTTTTTTATTCTGTAGTTCTTTAGAAACCTTAATGGTGTGTAAGAATCTAGACACCAATACACTGATGTGAATAACATTGTAGAGCAAAAAAAAAGTTTTTGACTAAACCTAAAAACCACTAAGGAATCCTTATTGTTAAGGGTTTTGGTTTTGTTGCAACACAATCAAAACGCTTTCAAATGTATGACCAGATAGTTCAGCCTAGACACTGAAATGTAATAAATAAATAAAACTAGGAGTCCAAACTAGGAGACATAAAACTTTTGCGCCAATGGTTTTGGATGTAGGCATCAAATTTAAGCTCCACGCAGTAAAAGAGAGCAATTAACCTGGAAACGGGGGCAAAACCTTTGCCAAGATGAACCGCACACACTCAGCAGGAAATATCATGACACACACTGCGCCTTACTCATTCATTCATCATCACTTCCCAACGGAAAATAGGGTAGACCACTGCTATTCCAAATGAAGCGAGATCCAACCATAGTCTGTGACTGTAAAGTGATGATTGAACTCAGCATCTTAAGTTAGGGTTATAGGAATCCTAAAATGCCAATCTGCCTTTTAATTTAACATCTAAACTGAGAACTTTTTGTCCTTCAATCTTGAATTTCTCATTGTTGACTGTAAACATGTTTACCACGTGTTTTTCTGTGGATGTGTTCATGCACTGGCATGAAGCATGATAAATACTTCGTACTTGGGTCAATGTGAGTGTGAGTTTATGGAAAATAATTGACCATCTTTGATTTCTACATTTTTTATTCTTGTGCATTTGTTCTAATGCTCAGTTGACACTTAGACTGACAGCACAATTAGAGTATTCGAAACCAAACAATGTTTGTTCTTACAAACAATATCATATTGTTGCCTGTTTTTCACAGACAGATGGTCTCTATAGAGATGCAAACATGTCAAACAGGAACTCCATGTGTGGTGACATTAATTATTGTGTTGTCAACGCTGGCACATATTTTTGTCTAGACTAATAGTGCAGGAAGGATCTTTGCACAACCTCTTTTATGCACGAAAACATTAGTCAGAAGCCAACATTTCTCACAGTTTATTGGCTATAGTTTAGAAAATGGTAATAAATTATAACAGAAACTCATAGTTAAACTGTGTCAGAACAAATTAATCTTGATAATGTCAGATCACTTTGATAGAAAGGTATGCAATGGATTACAATCAACCAGAAATGATTTTGCTGTTAAATCTAAGTACACAATTGGTAGATAATACCAATTCAGCTCAACCAATTACCAAGGTCACATTAGCAATTAAAGAAAAACACTTGAGCAAAACATAGTCAGCTCAAAGTATATGAATATTTTTATTCCCAATTTGTACTGGTAGTCCACTGTATGAAGTATTTTCGGGTATATTATAACTCACTTTATTTCTCTATCCTCACTTACATTAATGAACTGTAGTGTCCCGCACCCACTGTTGTCTGAATAATATTTGGCTTGGCTGTACTTGAAGCAATATGGATTGCGTTCTGATCTCTTATTGATTTCCCAGGAGGAAACACGTTATGGATCCAGTCCCTTGGCTATGCTAACCGCAACCTGCAACAAGTTTGGAAACACCAGTCCAGTCCGAGATTCCGCCACACCTGGTAAAACGGGAAGCACGGTACCAGTTAAGAAAGCCTACAGCATGACCTCTGAACTCCAGAGCCCTAAGAATAACGTGCGAGGCAATGAGGGCATCGCGGACTCTTACAGCGGCTCCTTCAGCTCCGCCGGGGGTTTGCTCACCCCTACCGGCAGCCCTCCTCCAGCTCCCACGGGAGCGTACGGCTCCGAATACAACCCGTTCTCCAGTTTCCAAACCTCTAGTGCCTCTCAAGACCCTTCGCTCCTGGGGACCAAAGCCACCGCGGACTGCCTGACCAGCGTCAACACCTACTTGGACATGACGCATCCCTACGGCTCCTGGTACAAGGGCATCCATCCCGGAATCACGGCTGCTCCTGCGAACGCAACATCTTCTTGGTGGGACGTCCACACCAACTCAAACTGGCTAAGCGCAGGACAACCTCAATCCGAGAGCCTCCAACCGGTTGCACCTCAAGCATCCCTCAATTCCCAGATGCCTAGTTACGCTCCTGATTTTACATCTTTAAATCCTGCACCATATCCGTCCGTAGGCTTGAGCTCGCTCCAGTCCTCACAGCACATGCTCCCTCAGGACATGTACAAGCCCAAACCCATCCCAACTTCTGGAATCCTGGACAATTCCATGGGGCTCAAACCGGCTCGGGGATCTCCCGGATACACCGGCGGATCTACCACCGGAAGGTCTTCTTGCGATTGTCCAAATTGCCAAGAGTTGGAGAGGCTTGGTGCCTCGGCCGCATCCCTGCGCAAGAAACCCGTCCACAGCTGCCACATTCCCGGCTGCGGGAAGGTTTATGGCAAGGCTTCGCACCTCAAAGCCCACCTGCGTTGGCACACGGGCGAACGACCGTTCGTCTGCAACTGGCTCTTCTGCGGGAAGCGGTTCACTCGCTCCGACGAGCTGGAGCGCCACGTCCGCACGCACACGCGAGAAAAGAAGTTCACGTGTCTCCTGTGCAACAAGCGTTTCACGAGGAGCGACCATCTCAGCAAACATCAGAAAACCCACACGGAAGCCAGTCTTCAAGGGAAGGGTCCGGAAGAGGAGACAGACCCCAGAGGAACCGAGGAATCAGCGGATTCCAGTAAAGTGGCTCCTCAGGGGCCCGTGGGTGGCATGCAGGACCCAACAGTTGGTGGAGATGAAAAGAGCAGCACAGGGAACGGTGTGGACGGCAGCAGTGGGCTGCTGGAGATATAAAAGGGATGTGTGAGGAATCAGATGAAGACTCTGATAAGTGGAGCTACTGTTGCATTGGTGCTAAGCTGCGTATGAAAAGATTCCTGTGTTTTATTATGCAATCTGTTTTTAGGAACTAGTCGAATATGTTCCACGGAGCGCAGCGTATCATGAACATTTTCTAGACTGGGAGAAATTAATTACACTGCTAGTCAAAAGTAGTGGGCTTTTGAACAGTAAGATATTTAATGTTTTTAAAGAAGCCTCTTCTGCTCAGCAATCCTGCATTTATTTCATCCAAAGTACAGTAAAAACAATTAAATTTGAACATATTTTTAGTATTTCAAACAGCGGTTTTCTATGTAAAAATCTGTTAAAATGTGATTTATGCCTGTGATAAAAGCTGTATTTTCAGCATCATTTATTGCAGTTTTCAGTGTCACATGATCTTCAGAAATCATTCTAATATACTTATTTGCTGTTCAAGAAACATTTATAATTATCACTATTTAAAACAGTTGAGAACATGAATCTTTAAATAAATAGAAAGATCCAAAGATCAGTATTTATCTGAAATAAAAAGCTTTTGTAACATTATACACTGTTCCATTCTAACGCTTTGAGTCAGTATATATATATATATTTAGGATGCTTTAAATTGATCAGTTGATAAAGACATTTAAAATGTTACAAAATATCTCTATTTCAGAAAAATGCTGTTCTTCTGAACTTTTACGCATCTGTTTTCAACATAATAATAATAAATGTTTCTTGAGCAGTAAATCATCATATTATTCTGATGTTTCACTGAAGACTGGAGGAATGATGCTGAAAATACAGCGGAGCATCACAGAAATAAATTACACTTTAACACAGATTCACACAGAAAACATTTATTTTAAATAGTAAAACTATTTCAGAATTTTATTCTTTTTACTGTACTTTAGATCAAATAAAAACAGGCTTGGTGAGCAGAAGAGACTTATTTAAAAAAAACATGAAAAATCATACTGTGTACAAAGAACTTCAGACACGTTTGTCAGGAGAGGCCTACATTTTGGGGAGTATTTTAAAATGTTTTTATGTCTACAAATTATTATTGAATTATTTCCTCTTCTTTGTGTTAGATTTCTTCTTTTTGACAACTTTTAGGGACGGTGTTTTTGAAGCCCAGCGTTATGTTTCTGTCAGCAGAGCTTCTGATATTCAGGCTTCCGATCGATGCATATTTTGTCCTGTTTTTATTTAATTCAAATTGATTTCTTTTATTTTGTTTCATCCTGAACACTTTCTTGAGGACTCATGACTTTGATAGAACTGATCTGGTGTACAGTGAATTGTTTTCTTTTATTTCATTATTGGTCCTGTCGCTTGTCATTGTTTAATTTAATTCCCTATTTACATCAAACCTAATTTATGTTTTAAATTATGAGACAATGTTGTGTTTCACTGGTTTTTCAGAAATGGAGGTAGACCATGAAGCGTGTCATTTATGAATAAATTAAGTCTTCTCATTCATGTGATGGTTTTTATGTAAAGTTATTTCAACTCTGAATATTGTAAGCAGATTTTTACAACAGCATTTAAATTTCAACAAAGACATGTATGAAATATAATTTTTTTGAAGTAAAATCCTAAATAATTGTGGAAAGGCAGATTTCTATAAACTGATTAAAGTAAAAATCAAACTTAAAGCATAAACAGTAATTTAGTTAAGCAGTGAAACAACCATTCGTGCAAAAGCAGTAGAGTTTTATTTTATTTTTGTTTATTTTTATTTTAGTATGTTTAGTCCTATATCATCCTAAAATCTAAAGAAAAAAATTACACCTAACCAAAACTTAACCTAATAGTATTAGGACCATAATTTTAATTTTTAACACATTTCCCTTCAAATTGCCATTACTGTTATAGAAAAAATAGAAATAAAATAATAAAATAAAGTCAGAATGTATACATCATGATGGTATCATTTATTTCAAATTAAACATGTTTTATTTATATATATATATATATATATATATATATATATATATATATATATATATATATATATATATATATATATATATATTTTTTTTTTTTTTTTTTTTTTTTTTTACTAAGAATAATCAAAAATAAATATAAAATTAAAAATAACAATTTTCAGAAGCGTTACAGTTATGAAGAACTGAAGGGGATCAAGATGCAAAATCTCAATAAACCTTATTAGTTTAAATTATCTCAATACTCTGTGTTCAAATATATAAGTTTGTGTTTCTCGTCATTTCGGGTTGAAATAACCTACAGATGTTTTCATGATGTTCTTTCACATTTATTCATGATGCATCTGTTTTCAATATATTAAAAAACATATCTGCAACCATCAAAATGACCAAAAACCTGCACGCTGCGGATACAGAAAATACTGAAATATTCACAGTTTGTGTTAAAACAATACTAATCTTAAGAAAACATCTTTATGTTCAGCCAGATGTGAGGTTTGGTCTGAAAACGCTTGTGTTTCAGTATCACAGCGGCGTATTGAATCCAGAGACGTCATAAATCAACCGTTTGATGCTCAGAATAAGTTGACCACAAAGTGTGAGTAAAACCTTTTTTCTCCAGAAATGAAGTGTCATTGCTTTGAATGTTTCGTGAAGGGAAAGAATATAAAGCCAGATACAGTAAGTGTTCCTCATGCCGTATATTGGTTCAGTCTCACAGCTCAACAAATGCTTTAATTAGTTTTAGCAGCACAAACTAAGCAGAGCTCTCAGTCACACAAAGAGTCTCTCAGAAAGCCTCCCCCGCTGTCTGTGAGGACCAATTACCCCCCACCCGCCCCACCGCCGGACAATTACCCCCCGTACCGCTTCAGGACGGCCAGCGCGGGGCAGGAGACGACTGACCACTAAAGAGAGGAAATCACCAGGTCTTCATACAGTCAGGGTTTTACATTTTATTTAGAGTTATTTTTTTTTATTTTATTTTTTTTTTTAAGAAATTTAGTTTTATAATGTTTTAAAAATCCCACACTTACATCTTCTATATTCATAATATTAAATGACAAAAAGGTGCCAAAATGTTTGAATATGGAATTCACATTGAAATTATGTTTTTATATTTATGGGAGAACAGACTCTTTATGACAGAACTTTTTTATGTTTGATTTATTTTATTTGGAAGGACTTGACATTTCTCTTTTTACTCTTTATGCAATTAATTCAGCTTATGTGTGCATTATTTTTTTTTTTTTTTATAATTTAGTTTTTTATAAACCTTTAGGTTTTTATTATTTATTATTTAACTTTGAAGGTTAAAAATGTACCTCATATACTGTATATTGTGACTGTTACATTTCTTTTTTATGCTATTTTATGAAAAAAGAGACTCCTTATACAGTGAGTTTTTTTTTGTTTTTTTTGAGGGTTTTATTTATTTATTTTATTTTATAACGCGCTTGTGAGGAATTAGAAAAACTTTTTTTATAATTATTATTATTTAAAAAAAATTCATGCCTTATGCATTATATTGCTATGAAATTTAAGCATCATTTTTGTTAAGTTTAAAAATGTCACACTTATATTCATTGAAAATTTTAACATTGCAAATAAAACAGATTATTGGTGCACATTAATTTCTCTTTCAGTTTTTCTACCCCAAAAGTTCACGTTTAATTCAATGTGTTACTTTCCTTTTCTTTGTAATTCTTTGTGAAATCTAGCAATGTCTGAGTGGAAAGTACACCAATTTTCCTCTTTTTTTTTCTTCTTCTTTTTTTCAGTGAATTTTGGAATCAACCAGTTTGCATATACAGAATTGTAATTACACTTTTTCTTTTATATTTTATATACTGTAGTAAATATTTTGATACACAACAATGGGCTTTTCCTGCATGAGATACTCTGTGTGAAGTATAAAAACTGAGCTACTGAAAAATGCAAAAGCTGTGAGCCCCGAAAGCATTGCACACATCGCAGACTTTATTTTAATGATCAAATGCATGCATCACCCCTCACACAGCGCTCTCTCCTCATCGACTGCTCTTTGACTCGGGTGTATGGTTCTCATTTACTGGCTCTAATGAGCTGGAGTTGAGGTCAGCTGGTATAAAGCATCCCGGGCCGGCTCTATCATCAGGGCCTGACATGTTTATGGTGGTCTGAAGTGGGCTGGCGGTCGCGTCCGCAGCGGGTGGAGGGTTGGGTGGGGTGTGTGTCCGTGGGTGGGGGTGCAGGAGCTTTATATGGGGGGTACAGGAGGGTCCGTGGCTTCTGACTATTATTTTTGAACTTTTATACTCCCCTGTGGTGGCGGTAACCTTGTGTTATTTTTGTATCTTTATGTTGGAGGGGGAAAAAAAGGAAAGACGAGGATCTGCCTCGAGTGAAGCCATAAAAAGATAAATATACTCAGAGCCATGAGAGAGAAAGAGAGAAAGAGAAGATGACAGGAAAAGATCGCCCCCTTCACAGATGGTCAGTGGATAAATACAAGCTTGAGTTTTACTGTTTCTCGTGCATAAGGGTTGCAATACAGTTTTAAGAGGGATTTTAGTCTTTCTTTAGGTGCTCAAGCACAAACAGTGTAAGATAATTTAAATATAGGGAAGGATTATGTTAAAAATCATGGTACAAGTCCATTTGACCCCAACCTGTTTTAATATAATTCATCAAAAAATAAAAAATAAATACAATTAAATGTAAAAAAAATAATAAGTCTCAAACATTAAAAAAAAGAGAATTTATTTTTTTAAATGTTCGTAAAATAGTTTTTACTTTTTCATTCATTTTAAACTTTAGAAACAGTATTTTTGAAAACATTTTAACAACATTGACACACACTGTATAAAAGCATCTGCCTAAAATGTAGTTGAAAAAACTTCACAAAATACTGTACATCAAAAAATATACATATTTTTCTGTGCAAACATTTTTTGTAATAGAATTGTTGTACAAAAATGTGCATGCATGTTGATGATCCTTAATGAGAAAAAAATCACAAAATATCAAGAATAAATTCATACATCATCCATTATTTCTGACAAACAAACAAAAAACATAACCTTAAATGGATTCAGTATAAAATCACACTTTAAATATGTGATAATTTCAATATAAAAAAATATATATATATATATATAAGATAACTGACAAAATGCATATATAAGATATATAATATATAAGAAATATATACATATATATACATATATAATATATAAGATAACTGACATAAAATGCATCATAAATATATTTTTTTGGTAGTTTCTATGCAGCTGCCATTAAGCATGAAATTAATAATAACATCAGAATTATTTTATGCACATGCCATGAGTGTCAAAACTTTGCATGCCTGCCCATAATCCACACAATAATACACATAATACACAAAACATCAAAAATAAAATCATAGGTTAACCAGTATTTTCAACAACTCAAAAAAACAGGCAAACAGACCCAAAAGGGTTAAAACTAGTGCTGTCAAAAAAATAATCGCATCCAAAATAACTGTTTTTGTTTTTACATAATATATGTGTGTAAACTGTGTTTATTTATTATGCATATATAAAAACACACGATTGCATGTTTTAAAAACAAAACTGCTATGTTTATATTTTAATATATATATATATATATATATATATATATATATATGCTTTATGTGTGTGTTTTTATGTATGCATAATAAATAAACAGTACACATACATATATTATGTAAACAAAAACTTTTATTTTGCATGCAATTAATCATTTGACAGCACAAAGAAAAACAGAAGTGTGTTTGCATGCATGTGCAGCTGAAAGATTGAATGATTCATTGTGCGGTCTTTCTGATTGTTTGGTAGTGGATGAATGCAGTTACAGTGGTCGTCACTCATCTACAGGCCTGTGTTTCCCTCAGGATGCCCTCGGGCAGATTTCCACAGGTGTGCGCAGGTGAGCGCCTCATTGTTTTAGGGCTCTCGAGACGCCTCGGACTCTGCTGCATCCAACAATGGCAGCAAAACAAATCATGAAGGAGAAGAAGAGAGAAACCGGGGAACCGAAAACAAGAATCCGAGGTCGGGGAAGGTCAGATGGAAAACCGATTAAAAACAAGGAAAGAGAGCATTGAGTTTGGCAACACAAATGAAGATTGATCATCATTAGCTCATTTAAATTAACTGCGTTGGCAAGGTCCTGGTGAACAGAAGCACTTTACAGGCTCCAGTCTGTGACTGAACTCACTGCTGCCCTCAAATGTATCAAACGCACCACTAAACGAACCAATTCTGTTTATAGGAACTGTGGGCAGGCTGTGGCAGACTCCATGCCCCTGTAAAAAGATAATATGTTCCCTATTAAATGTCCTTTGGATGACAAATTGCTTCCAGAAAAAAGAAAAGAAATGGAAGTTAGGGAAATGAGCTGTGACATTTTAAAATAGACATTCCTTGAGTTTATGATTCTAGATGTTTTTACTCTCATCTATTTCACTGTGTAAACCTGCGAAAGCCGTTTTTTCAACATTTATTTTGAAGCTTTTGCTTTTTCAAAGAGCAAATAAATGCAAAACGAAGAACTACTGTGATAAATAAAACATTAAAAAAAAAAAAACTTTGAGGGGCTACAGAAGCTTGTTTCTGTCACAGAATAAATCATAAAAAAAAAAGTTTTGACTTTGACCAAAATGCGACCATTGACACATTGTATAAAAGTTGAGTGTCTTTAATATGCATGCATGTTGATGATCCTAAATGAGAAAAAAATCACTAAATAAAATCATACATCATACATTATTTGTGACAAACAAACAAAAAACATAACTTTAATTGCTACTTTTTGACTCACAGTTCAGACTTCTTCTTACAGTTTTAAGTTTATATCTCAGAATTTTTTAACAATTCTAAAAAAAAGTCTGAATTGTGATTTAAAAAAAAAAAAACTCGTAATAGTAAGAAATGTGAGAAAAAAGCCTCAGTTACTTTTATTTTTTATTATATAGCAGAAACAAAAAACAGAATTGCAAGAAAAGTCAGTACTCAGAAAAGTTTACATATTATATATATTTTATAGAGTTAATATCTGAGAATTAAAAAAAAAATCTCACAATTCTAAGAAATGAAATTCTAAATCATGAGAAAAATATATAAAGAAATATGAAATATATAAAGTTGTTTTTATCTTTTTCATTTTTTATTCCATGGAGGAAATAGGCTTCGGAACAAATGTATACAAGATAAATTATTATTGTATGGACTGCAAACTTGCAAACATTCATTCAGGCAAATATAAACTAAAACAGTTATAGGATTTGAATTACTACTATAAATAATAATGAAAACTAGAAAAAATGTGTCCCACTACTGTGAGCCATTTAATACATTAGGCACAGCATTAATTATATTGTTGTTTGCTACAGTATATCCAGTATAACTGTCATGTTCTAAAGCCCTAAAATAACACATGGTCAGTTATGTACCCTTGCAGTCTCAGCTTTTAATCTCAACATCATTTATAAAACAGTTTGGCAACATTATAATTGTACAAACAGTTTTTAAACGCAGCATTGGGTTGCTTTTCGAATGCAGCCCCAAAGTATTAGAAGAAAACTTTTGAAAACCGCATAAACAAATGTTCAGAGAAATTAAAATTTGATAGGAAAATAGCTTTAGAGTGGGCGAGAGAGCAAGAGAGAGAGCGAGAGAAGTGGAAGGATGTTGAAGTGAGTGATTTGGGTTGGCAGGGTTCTGGTGGAGGAGTGTGGTGGTTCTGAAGTCCTCCAGAAAGAGGCGCCAGTGTGTCCAGCAGAAGCCCTGACCATGAGCCACTTCTCCCTCGTCTCCCACCAGAGTCACGGCCACAACACTCCCCTCAACTCACCCGAGGGCCGCTGCCACCGCATGCTTCTTTAATATCCAGCAGAAATTTAAATATCCTTGTGGGTTCGCACACACACACACACTCACACTCAAGTGTTCGCCATCATGCACGCTGATGCATAACCCAATACACACATGCATGCACACTAAAACACAACTACTTGGCATCATGCACGCTGTTGCACGCACACACAAGCATGCGAACTTTGCATGCATTTGCACGCACTCACCACCCAAAATAAATACATAAACTGAAATCATCTCATTCTCTCATTTAATGCCAAGAGTGGTTAGAGACACATTTTAACATGATGTTACAGCACATAATGGGAGGATGAAAAATGCTTGACGCTGCACAAACCGGTTTGGTTTCTAATAGCAAGACTGACTTTAAACAACTGCAACGCTTGACCTAGAGCTGCGTTACGCCGGGCGGAAGTGTGTTTATTTGAGCGCCGGTAACTTAAAGCAAACTTTTACTGCAAAAATATACAAGGATAGCAGTGGAGATGTTCTTCTGTTAAACGCTTCTAGTTCAGCAATCAAAACCTCAGGCGTAACCCTTGACCGGCCTGGACAGACTTTTGGAGAACTTATTTTTTGTGTTTTAATATATATAAAGCATTTAAATTATGCAAATGGTTAAATTAAAGTGATGAGTATAATAAAAAAAAAACTACAGAAAATGCCATTGCTTTTAAATGTATTAAAAAATAAAAAATACTGTAGTTTTGTTTTAAATTATTTATAAATAGCTTGAACGACTGATTAATGTAACTGAAAAAGCGTAGGGTTTTTTTTAACCATGGATCCATTGAGTCTTGTACATACAGGAAGATACGTGAAACATAAAGAACGTTTTAATGTTTAGTATTATGAAGTCTTAATGAAAACCACTATTTATTAAAACTGAAGTTGGCTGAGAGATATGCTTTGTCTTTTATACTAATTTAGTTTGTGAACTTAAACTCAAACAACGCTGAAAAAACTTGGTTTAGAAGCAATTTTTTATCAGAAATCACAAGAAAATTTCACAATTGCAAAGAAACGACACGTAACACATTGAAATGGTATAGTATCTTTTTTTTATTTTTCAACTTTGGAAAAAAATATAAACTTTTTTTACAATGTAGAACTATTAAAAACATTTTTACTTTGTTACTTTTACATTGTTAAATAAATAAACATTAACTGAAATAAAATGTAATTAAAATATAACTTATTTCACAGCAAGTTATCAATCCAACGTTTTTGCTCAGTTTAACGTGAAATAGTAACATAACATATTAAAATTTATAAAATAAAAAAATGTTGCGAAAGACAATTAAAAGACAAAAACAACAAAATTACTTGAACTACAATTCAAACGAAAACTAGTTTAAATATAATCATACACAGTGCTGTGGAAAGTTACTTTTAAAATGTATTTATGTATTACAATATTGCATCACTCCTTAAAAAAAGTAACTAAATACGTTACTTAGTTACTTTTTATGGAAAGTAATGCATTACGTTAGTTTTGAGTTACTTTTGCATTACTTTTTAAATATGAAGCGGGCTTGTTTTAAAAAAAAAAAGTTATTTCCCACCAAAAAGTGTAATGAATAAACCTCAGGCTGAAGGAAAAGTAAATTCACGTCTGTAGAAGAAAGTTCAACGCTCTTCAACAATAAAAAAAAAAAAACTATGAAGCACAATTATTAGATTATCTAAAGTCATTTTTTATTATTATGGTTGAACTGGATCATCAAAAGTCACAAGCAAGGATGTTTGTTAATAAAACGGGATTAGATACATTTGTGTTATTCAACATATTTAATGATTGCAGGTTTGCGTCCTATTCTGAGTATGCATTTCACTGTTTTAATTAATTTGGATGAATACTAAATCTGTTTTTTGTTAATGCACATTCACATTTAGTCTAGAACTAAATCATGTTCACACAGCACACATTACTTCCGATTTCTCTCAATATGGCAACAGGAGGCTTGTCAGTCAATAAATGGGAAACAAAAGTAACTGGCATTACTTTTTTGAAAAAATACTTCCGATATTTTCTTGTAAATTAAAAAGTAATGCTTTACTTTACTAGTTACTTGAAAAAATACTCTGATTACGTAACTTGCGTAACTTTTAATGCGTTATCCCCAAACACTGATCATAAAACGGTACATAGTATATCAGTGGTACTAAAATAACACTATAGGCCGGTGAAATAGTCGAGTTCAATCCAGTCTAAAATAATGTTTCGTTTCTTCTTTAAGAATAAGTTTGGTCTCTTGAGTTCATGTAGCATGATGCACGTCCAGATGCATGTATGAAGGGGTGACGTGTTGTTGAGGGACGAACTGAAATTAACGTGCGGCTCGTCCTGCAGTTAGTGTGAGCCCATAATGACGCTGATCATTACAGATGAGAATTCCCTTCAACAGCTTGGGTTTGGATCCGGAACGCTCCACTCCATCTCTAGAGCCACCAACCGCCGCTGATGCCAAAAATAACACAGCAGCGCCACTCCAACCCGCGCTTCACCACAGAACGGCCCGCCGCAAGAGCCCGGATCAAAACACACACAAAAAAGGAAACACAGCATATTGGGGGAAGGAAAAAATTGTTCATATAACTTTACTCGACTTCTTATAAGATGCACAGAATCTGCTGATGATTTTGGCTCCTGGCAAAGCCACAAAATCGAATCTACAGACGGGGCCAAGGCTGCTGTGTGTGTGTGTGTGTGTGTGTGTGTTGTGAACTCAATGGAGATTTGATGAAATAAATTGCCTGCAGTGGTGGTTCATAGTAAAGTCATTCAGCAATGCCAATTACATTAATAATTCAGACGGCAGTGAATAGCTCATCAAATGCTCAGATTAAAGCTTGATAAATGAGACGGTATGGCACTGCAACAGCCAAAGATTATACATAGAAATATTGGAACATTTTTCTGCACATTTTATGACTTCTTGCTGATTTGGGATTCATTGTAGGGATTGTGTTTAATTAAATGTTTTACCCTGTAAATATTTGATTAGGCAGAGAATATGTTTATTTCTATGTGTGTACCAAGTTGTTGTGAGATTAAAATAATGGCCAATGATAAAAATATAGTTTAGCAGTCATTTGAAATAAGAGCAGGTTGAGATTAAATACAATGCTGCCCCATTGAGGAGACATATGAGAGCTGCACATAAAGAATGAAAGAAACTACTTTAAACAAAAATGCATACCTAAAATAAACAATTGAAATATATAATGTGCATATACTGAAAAAAATCTGATTTATACATCTTGGGAGTTGTTGTGATTGGATAAGATTTAGCAAATGTTTTTGCTGAGGGCTTTTAGCGCGTTGCTATGCAGTTGTTGAGCTGTTCTGATTGGTTTATGCGCGTTGCTATACGGTTGTTGACCTGTTCTGATTGGTTTTCGTGCGTGATATACGGTTGTTGAGGTATTTTGATTGGTTTACGGGCGTTGCTATACGGTTGCTTACGTGTTCTGATTGGTTGATGCTTACCCAACATAAGTTTCTATGATGTGGCTAGGATGGTTGTTGTTAGTATATAGATATATAAACAGTACATATATATGATTATTACGCCTTTTCCATCGGTGCAAAGTGAAAATTGTAAGTCTGAACAAACTCATCTTTTAGTTTAATATTTGTTAAAATAATTAACACTAATTATTAATAATTTATCAGCTTTATGTGCGTTCATTAGGCTATTCACACATTAGTTTTTAGTCAAAACGTTTCCTCAACTAAACATAACCCGCTAATTTAATAAGACTAAGCAGTTACTAAAGCAAACTTTTTTCTGTTAACTTTTTGTCAGCAAATTACTGTTTCTCCAATAGATGGAGCGAAAGATGCGTTTATCAAAAGTGACTGAACAAATACGTGTAAAATGTAAAAAAGTTTCTCAGTCTTATTATTTATGTGTAAATTATTGATTTGATTTTAAGGGTCAACAAAACTGCATTGACATAATTATTTAATATTTATAATATTCCCCGAGAATATTAAGTGGAGGACGGATACAAGAAATATATGTTAAATACAAGTATACTTAGTAAATAAACAACTGTGAATAAATAGTATTTAATAATGAATTATTTTCGCGATTGCTGAAGCACTGGTCTGAATTCAAACATCGATTTAAACGGACGTTAAAACGGATTCAACCACATTGTCCTCCCATTGGCTGAGTTCATCTGCGCTGCGTCACCTCATTGGACGGTGATCAACCGTTGAGCGTCCGTCTGTCGACCGCCTGATTTAGTGTACTCCCAAGGGGAAAAGGAGGCGTAAATTATCGATAACGAACGGAACACCGAACCGTTTGCGCAATTGCAGTGCTGGTTTATGACACGCGCTTTTTGGGACATTATACGCGGGAAAAAAGCAGCAGCTCTCGCGTATTTGTTTGTCTAGTCCGTCGTGAGTACATGAATGTTAGACTTCAGCACCGTCCCGAGGACAGCGCGCGCTAGCATGTGTTTTTACTATAGTAAAACGGTGTAAACGCCAGTGTGTCGCGGAGATCAGCGCGGAATGGCGTCGCGGTGGATCGCGTTCATCGCTTTACTGTGGGGTGAGTTCAACAGCCTCGTGTTTATTGTCCATCGGCTCCGTATAATCCCCGTCAAACCTACGATAACACCCAGCTAACTAATATTATGCTAGCATGTTTTTTTGGAGATGGTACAATAATACAAAATTCTAAAGCTATACCGCTTATATTAAAGTTTTAGGTTAATATTAAGCTGTAGTACGTATTTATAGTAGTATTTCTTGAAGTAGTATATAAATACAATTGGATAGCGATATGATAGTCATTCAAAGTTATATTGCAATGTTTTTAAATATGGAATAAAATACCATATTGTGTGTGTGTGTGTGTGTGTGTATGTATATATGTGTGTTTTATATATATATATATATATACACACGTTTCGCAGAGGCTTTTATCCAAAGTGACATGTATTTCATACAATATTTATTTTAATCGGTTCATGCATTAATTGGGAATCGAACCCGCAACCTTATTGTTGCAAGCGCCATACTCTACTAGATTATATTTTAAGGAAGTACCTTGGTGTATCATGTAAATACATTGTGCTTTGCCCGTTTGGTGCCGTATATATCAATTTACTTTGTGTGTACAATTCATCAATCCTGAGTCTAGTTTATTTTTACAACCAATATTTGAAAGATTAAAACTATGTTATGCTCCTTATTTTGATGTTTCATGTTGGCATTGTCACAGGAGCTTTATACAATCATGTATTATGTTATGCATTTGGTAGATGCTTCTATCCAAAGCCACTTATATCGCATTTATGATACACATTAACGTTTGACCAGTTCTCGCTTTGCTTTTCCTAGGAATCAAACCCATGACCTTTGGCTTTGCTAGTGTTTGAGCAACAGGAAAGCACAGTACCGTTATACAGTACAGCAATCTTTTCATTTCCACACAGTGTTATACTGACATCATAATGTACGCATAATCCGTGCTGGATTTCCACTGGCCTGCTGCTCCGGTTGCGCTTTAATTACGCATCTGATCCGCTTACAGCTTCTGTTCTCTGGTCATGATGTGTGTGTGGTCGCTTCCCATGAGTCACGGAAACTAGACTGTCCTGCCAGCCAGAGAACACGTACAGAAATGACCGTAGTTTCCACCAAAATACAGTCGTTATTTGTAAATCTGATCTCTTTTCAATAGCAATTGGATTTGGGGCTACATTGAGTACTATGGTATTTTGGGTCTAAACAGTTTAGACTGGTAAATATTTGTGTTTGGAAACCTGTCAACACCCGTCTTGTTTTTCAGGTTATGATAAATGTTGTGGTTTGGTTTGTGGGAGAAGTGAAGTCATGTCAACATGTAAACACTCAACCGCTTTACAGTGGTTTAGTTTATCAGATGTTGTTTACATATCTGCGTTCACAAACACCAGTTTGAGTCTGCTCAATAACTGTAGGAAGGATTTGCATTGGATTCAGAAGTTTACTACTTGATTCCTAGTGTATGTCAAACCCAAAGAGCTTTAACTTGATCAGAAAACCCCAGCAAAGTTAGATCATGTCAATCATTTCAAGGTCTTAGATGTCCATGTATCAGATGTAATGCAATAGCTTAATATGGTTTTGACTGTCTGGTTTATTTCTGGTTCCTAAAGCAGAACGAGGATGTATGCAAATAACCCTCAGAAAGGTCTGCGAAATGACACACCTTATGAAAACGATAGGTTCAGCTGTGAGCTCACAGGTTGTAACACATGGGCGTAGACTGGCAGAATGGGATTAGTGTTCATTACTCTGACCCTTTCATTCAGAGACGCATTACAGCATGCTCAAACAAAGAGTGGGCATGAATAAACAATACTTAAGCCCTGTCCTGGGAATATGGGGCGGGATGTGACGGTGCCCTCATTTAAGTGGGAATATTGTACAGTGTGCTAATTATTGATCTCATTCAGACAGCTACTTTGCATGTGTTGATTCCTTCAGTATAAAAAACTTTGTATAAAGTACCAATAAAACAACCAAATTTGAAGTGCTTTACACATATACCAGAAATAAAGCCACAACCAACATGACACGCCACATACATACCACTAAATATATATCAGTTCAGATTGAATTGTAGAAAATACATCTTTATATTAATTATAAAAATTGCAAATCTTATCATTTTTATAACAACCAACCATTCTGGCTTATTAATGATTTAATTTTCTAAAACAAGTTCCCGAGAGGAGATATGAAGAGAAATATCAGTATTTTTATTGTGTACTGTTTCCAATCAAGCTGTAATTTGGTGTAAGTATGCATAAAATGTCAAAATATTTTTGTAAGATTATATTTAGAATAAACCACATACTAAGTTGAAGATATGCAGTTTAGTTTCTAAAAGCGGCATAGGTGAAGAAACACCCGTACATGTACGTTATGAACAATCATTTTGTGTGTGTGTGTGTGTGTGGATAATTTTGTGTCTTCATATATTGAGATGCTTGAAAACACCACAAGCATCACATGTGCTTCAGTAGGTGTGAATTTCTTGTGCAATATTCCCATTTAAATGAGATGATTTGAGTTGGAAATATTGTGCACTGTGAGCTAATTGATCAACCTCATTTGGAAAACCACTTTGCATGTATATTGATCCCGTTGGTTAACTTTCAGACTGATTAACATTTGTACTGTTTGTGTGTTAAGAGTCCCAGTTCTGTGTTTGCCGTGAGGTCACTCTTCCCGCCGGGCCGCTGTATCGCGTCGCAGGTTTCTCGCTGTCCCTTCCCTGCACCGTTTCGGGATACGAAGGCCCGCGGACGCAGGATTTTGAGTGGTATCTGTACCGGGATGATGCTGGGGGTCGACAGATCGGTGTGGTGTCCACACGGGATGCAGGCTTTCCGTACGCACCGTTCCAAGGTCGCGTGGAGGTCGGCGAGGTTCGAGTCGAGAGGGATTCGGGCGACAAAGCCAGACTGATCATCCAGAGGCTGCATTCAGACGATCAGGGCCGCTACGAGTGTTACACGCCCAGCACTGACACACGCTTCCTAGGGAACTACAGCTCATCAGTGGTGGTCAAAGGTAGGTGGTGAATCAGAAACAAACGACAAAAACATTGAACGTTATTAATTGTGCATGAGGGAAATGAGTATTGGGGTTTCTACAGGTCTTAAAGGCATAGTTCACCCAAAAAATAATAATTCTGTTATTAAAAACCGTCATGTCTAGAGATGCACCAATTGCAATTTTTTTGCACGTTTTCCGATTTTTGTTAGTGATATGAACCGATAATTTTAGATATTTTCTAAGAGCTATAATTGGCAGCATATACAAAAAGAAAAATACTTTTTTTCAATCCAAAGTTTTATTTTCATAAAAAACACAAGTAAAAAGCCATAAAAAACAGCACAAATAAATGCAATAGACTAAAGAAAGCTATGAAACTAAGTTTTTCAGGTTAAGTATGTTTTTATTCAAGTAAGAAATACTACATAAATTATAGTAATCAAATGTAAATTTTTATTAAAAATTTAATTTCTGTGGACTTGAAAAAAATTAAATGCTTATAAAACATTTTCAGGTAATTTTCTTTATTAATGATTCTCATGAATTTGTTTTTTATTTCCGCAGTGATTCCCGACACGCTGCTTATAACACACTCTCGCATTCTGAGCGGCCAACCTGTTATCGAAGGCACGGAGCTTCAGCTGACGTGCGCCGCGTCCGTCCAATCGGATCAGCACACTCACGTGTCCATCACATTCGGCGTGCGCACCAGCAGGGGGGCGGAGTCTCAGGGACACAACCTGAGAGAGATCATTGCTGTCGACCGCGAGCTCCGTGTGATGCCGGGCCGCAGCGGCTCCTACGGGAAGAGATACGGAGACGGAGAGATCGCTGTGGAGAAGCGGAGAGGAGATGGAGGCCGGGATCAGTACGTGCTGAAGATGAGCGCTCTGGTACCCGAGGATTCTGGGTCGTATTTCTGTGAGGCTGCGCAGTGGATCAGAGATCCGGATGGCAAATGGGAACGCATCGCACAGAGGACCATGGAGCTCGGGAATCTCACCGTTCAACCGCTCGGTTAGAAACATTTACATTTAGGCATTTTATTCGGCGCTTTTTTTCCAAATGAGGACAAAAGAAGCCAACAAAAGAGCAATACATTTACATTTAGTCATTTAGCAAACTTATTAAAATGTATTTTATAAAATAATATGGACACGTAGCAAGTTTTTTTTTCATATAGTAAATAAAAAGAAAACAAGTCGATAAAATAAAAAAATAATAAAATAGAAAACATTAGTTTTAGAGCATCTCTCTTTTTTTATTTTTCGAAAAGAATAGAAAAATATTTGAGAACATTGGAAAATGATCCTGTTTTCAGGCAAGACAGCAATTTTTTTTTGAAAAAGTTAAATATTTTTTACCTTAATACTTGATTATTTTTATTTTAGTCGAACATTACTATTCAGTTAGTTTTAGTGATATTAATTAATTATTAGTTATATTAATATTTTATAAAAAAAAAATTTGGTAAATTTAATCAAAATAGTTATATTATCAATATACAAATATATGTATTAATAATGATATCAGTAATTATATCATTTATATATGCTATAGTTTTATTAATAAATATAAACAATTAATAAATACAAATAAAATTTCTATTGTAAAATAAAATACTAATACAATTTATTATTATGAAATATATTAATATATTAATTATTATTTAGGATTGCAAAGGGATGGAAAATATTGCGTATATTTCCAGAAACTTTCCAAAAAGTCCTGAAAGTTCGCAAAATTTTTGGAATGTTTCTGAAATTTGCTGGAAGTTTTCCATCTATTTTCAATATAATATTAAGTTAATGTTTTACTTTAAAATACAAATATTACTATAATTATTATTGTTATTATTTTATTGGCATATTGGTATATAATCACAAAATCTTGGCCAAAAATAAAAATTTTTAATTTTTATCAAACATGTTTTGTGTGTTTGTACTCAAACTAAATGATGGTGCAGCATCAATGAAATATATTAATATATTTATTATTATTTAGGATTGCAAAAGGATGAAAAATATCCAGTACATTTCCAAAAAGTTCAGAAAGTTTGCAAAATTTTAGGATTGTTTCTGAAATTTGCTGGAAATTTTTCACCGATTTGCAATATAATAGTATTATAATATTTTACTGTAAAATACAAATATTACTATTAATATTGTTGTTGTTATTTTATTGGCATATTGGTATATAATAAAACATTTTGGCCAAAAAAAAAGCTATAGTTTTATATTAATAAATATAAACAATTACTAAATACAAACAAAAAAAGTATTTCTATTGTAAAACAAAATACTAATAAAATTTACTAGTATGAAATATATTAATATATTTATTATTATTTAGGATTGCAAAGGGATGGAAAATATTGCGTATATTTCCAAAAACTTTGCAAAAAGTTTTCCAAATTGTTTCTGAAATTTGCTGGAAATTTCCAATATAATGTTTTACTTTAAAATACAAATACTAGTATTATTGTTGTTGTTGTTATTTTATTGGTATATAATCACAACATTTTGGCCAAAAAATTTTATCAAGCATGTTTTGTGTACTTGTACTCAAACTAAATTCAAGTGCATCATCAATGTTTACTGACCTATTGACCTGAGCAGTAGCATTAAGAAGTGTGGGATAGTCTCTATATAAAGCTCAGAGAGTGTGAGAGTGCTGCTCTAGTCATTATGAATGTAATAAGCAGTCTGTTGTTGCTGTGTCTCCCAGCGGACACACTGAGCATTCGCTCCGTCCCGGAGGGTGATGTCTCTCTGCGTCCCGGCGCTCCGCTCCATCTCCGCTGTCAGGTGTCCGGCGTGGGCTCTTGGAAGCGCTCGGCGCTGCTGGTGCAGTGGATGCGGCGCGGGCCGGCGGGGGGCGGAGAGGTGGAGGTGGTGCGTGTGGATCCTGACGGTGTGGTGGTGTGGGGTGATGATCTCAGCAGGGCTGGAGGAGGCAGCATGGAGAAGGAGGGCGACGGGAGCTTCTCTCTACACCTGTTCTCCGTTCACCCGTCTGACGCCGGACTCTACCGCTGCGCTGTGAGCGTCAACGCCGGGAGGAAGACTCCAGCGCCGGACAGTCCAGCCACGATCACACAGAGGTCAGACTGGGTCACTGTCAGCCTGAAGACTGAAGGTGCGTCAGGAACTGTCTATGCACGCTTTACGTTTATGAGTGCATAGAAATAGTGTCATAGTTAGTGCTGGCTGATATATTAAAGGGGAGATCAGAAACAAAATTCACCTTTGCATGGTGTTTGAACATAAATGTGTGTTGGCAATGAGTGTACACCACCACCCTATACAGTGGCATGCAAAAGTTTGTGAACCCCTTGCAGAAAATGTGAATAATTTTAACAAAATAAGAGAGATCATATTAAATGCATGTTATTTTTTGTTCAGTACTGTCCTGAGTAAGATATTGTACATAAAAGATGTTTACACTTAGACTACAACGCAAAAAAAAAAAACTTTTGGAATTTGAAGATCAAGGTAAATTGGACTTTGTGTTCTGGGAAACATACAAGTATCTTCTGATGGAAACAAAATAAGAAACATTTTGCCATCTTCGTGTTAATGCAATCCTACTCTTAATGCATCTTGTTTGCTTCTGGAGCATCAGTGAATGTACAATATCTTACTCAGGACAGAACTAAATTAAAAATAGCATGCATTTAGTACGATCTCTCTTATTTGGTTAAAATTATTAACATTTTCACAGATTCTGCAAGGGTTCCCAAAACTTTTGCATGCCACTATAATTATAAAAAAAAACACCCAGTCCTTTTTTCTTTTTCAAATCATAAGTAGGGATGAATTGATCCGAGACTCAATATCGGTATCGGTTCCGATATCGGTTAGACGAGACCGATAGCGTGTAATATTGTGTTATTGTTAAGCCCCACGAGCTCATAAAGTCAAAGTCCAAGTGTACTAAAGCCGTTCCATACTTTAATGTGAGGTACAGATAAATATTTACGTTTTATTCTTCTCTCTGCTGCGGCTGTATGTCATCCTCCATTCAAGAATCAAACTGAAACCTGTCAAGTTACCAACTTTTTGTTATGCGATATATTACCTTAGGAAAATTTGGCTCTAAGAAATATTATTGCAATTTTAAAGACGACTGAATATATATCTTCATAATGTAATCGCATAATAATGCATAGAAGGCCTACACACTTCCAAACACATTTTTAATTCTTAAGAATATTTAGATCGTAACGCGCAGCTAAACCGATGAGACTTTAATGTTTTAACACATGTGATCTCTTCTGGAAGCTCTTGCTGCTAAATTATCCACTAACCGAGTTTATAACCGGTTTTTTGATGCGTATGTGTCCGTACAGAGGTGCGTGTGTCTGCTAGCATTGATCTGCCGCGGCGTCCGCTCCTGAAGCGCGGCAGCACCGTCACGCTGCTCTGTAACGTCTCTGTGGACTCCAGCGGAGCGTCACGCGTCGAGGTGCAGTGGCTCCAGACGCCGTCTCTCTCTGAGGACCGCGGAGTCCTGCTCCTAGCGACTCTGAGCTACGACGGTCTGACGCGCATCTACAGCAACGGCAGCGAGCTGAGCGTGGACCGTGTGTCCGCCGGCTGCTTCAGGATGAGGATCTTCTCGGCCGCTGAGGAGGATCAGGGACACTATCAG